>NC_053023.1:617813358-617991159 GCF_003073215.2 Triticum urartu | reverse complement strand
GAATTCTTTTTCAGTAGTAGCATAATTTCTCTGAGCATTATCTAGAGTTTTACTAGCATATTGAATAACATTTAATTTCTTATCAACTCTTTGCCCTAGAACAACACCTACAGCATAATCACTAGCATCACACATAATTTCAAAAGGTAAATTTTAATTAGGTGGCTGAACAAACGGTGCGGAGAATAATGCTTTCTTAATTATTTCAAATGCTTCTACGCAATCATCATCGAAAAAAATGGTATATCTTTTTGTAATAAATTAGTCAGAGGCCGAGAAATTTTGGAGAAGTCCTTAATGAACCTCCTATAAAACCCAACATGACCAAGGAAACTTCTTATACCTTTGATGTCCTTGGGACATGGCATCTTTTCAATAGCATCAACCTTGGGTTTATCAACCTCAATACCTCTTTCAGAAATTTTATGCCCCAAGATAATACCTTCATTAACCATAAAGTGGCACTTTCCCCAATTCAAGACAAGATTAGTTTCTTCACATCTCTGCAAAACTAGGTCAAGTTTGCTTAAGCAATCATCAAAAGAGGATCCATAGACGGAAAAATCGTCCATGAAAACCTCACAAATCTTTTCACAAAAGTCAGAGAATATAGCCATCATGCATCTTTGAAAGGTAGCAGGTGCATTACATAAACAAAAAGGCATACGTCTATAAGCAAAAGTACCAAAAGGGCAAGTAAAAGTAGTCTTTGATTGATCATTGGCTGACATAGGTATTTGAGGGAAACCAGAATAACCATCTATAAAGCAAAAATGTGTATGTTTGGATAATCTTTCTAGCATTTGATCGATAAAAGGTAAGGGGTAATGATCCTTTTTAGTAGCTCTATTTAATTTGCGGAAATCAATTACCATCCTATAACCTATAATAATTCTTTGCGGGATCAACTCATGTTTATCATTAGGAACGACAGTAATACCTCCCTTCTTAGGGACACAATGGACAGGACTTACCCACTGACTATCAGCAACGAGATAAATTATGCCTGCCTCAAGAAGCTTTAGTATTTCCTTTCTTACCACTTCCTTCATCTTAGGATTCAGCCGTCGTTGATGATCACAAACTGGTTTGGCATCTTCCTCCAAATTTATTTTGTGTTGACACAGAGTGGGACTAATGCCCTTAAGATCATCAAGAGTATATCCAATAGCAGCACGGTGCTTCTTTAGAGTTTTCAATAATCTCTCTTCTTCATGCTCTGAAAGGTTAGCACTTATATTAACAGGATATATCTTTTTCTCATCAAGATAAACATATTTAAGAGTATTAGGTAACGGTTTAAGCTCAAAAACAGGATCACCCTTGGGTGGAGGAGGATCCCCTAGGATTTCAACAGGAAAATAGTGTTTCAGGATGGGTTCCTGTTTAAAGAATACTTCATCTATTCCCTTCTTTCATTCATAAACATATCATTTGCATGGTCTAGCAAATATTGTTCTAAAGGATCACTAGGAGGTACGACAATAGAAGCAAGACCAATAATTTCATCTTTACTAGGCAATTCCTCTTCACGGTGTTGTCTACGAAATTTAGAGAAATTAAATTCATGAGACATATCACCTAAACCAATAGTAACAACATCCTTTTTGCAATCTATCTTAGCATTAACTGTGTTCAAGAAGGGTCTACCAAATATAATGGGACAAAAGCTATCTTGTGGGGAGCCAAGAACAAGAAAATCAGTAGGATATTTAGTTTTCCCACACAAGACTTCAACATCTCTAACAATTCCCATTGGTGAAATAGTATCTCTATTGGCAAATTTAATTGTGACATCAATATCTTCTAACTCAGCGGGTGCAATACCATGCATAATTTCTTTGTATAAGTCATGAGGTATAGCACTAGCATTGGCACCCATATCACATAAGCCATGATAACAATGATCTCCTATTTTAACAAAAATAACAGGCATGCCTACCAAAGATCTAGGTTTATCTTTAGCACAAGGTTTAGCAATTCTAGCAGTCTCATCACGGAAATGAATAACATGCCCATCAATATTATCAGACAAGAGAATTTAACAATAGAAATATTAGGTTCAACTTTAATTTGCTCAGCAGGTGTATAAGTTCTAATATTGCTTTTACGAACCATAGTTGAAGCTTTAGCATGATCTTTTATCCTAACAGGAAAAGGTGGTTTCGCAACATAAGGAGTAGGAACAATAGGATCATTATAAGTGATAGTCTTTTCTTCAACTTTAATAGGTGCAGCTACTTTTACTTCTATGGGAGGATGATATTTAAACCACTTCTCCCTAGGGAGATCAACATGAGTAGCAAAAGATTCACAGAAAGAAGCTACTATCTCAGAGTCAAGTCCATATTGAGTGCTAAATTTACGGAAAACATTGGTATCCATAAAAGATTTAACACAATCATACTTAGGTGTCATACATGACTCCTTACCTTCGTCGAGGTCCCAATCTTCAGAGTTGCATTTAATTCTTTCCAATAAATCCCATTTGAATTCAATAGTCTTTGTCATAAAAGAGACAGCACAAGACGTATCGAGTATGGTGCGATTGTTATCAGAAAGCCGAGCATATAAATTTTGAATAATCATTTCTCTTGAGAGCTCATGATTGGGGCATGAATATAACATTGATTTAAGCCTTCCCCAAGCTTGAGCGATGCTTTCTTCTTTGTGAGGTCACAAATTATATATATAATTGCGATCACGATAAACAAGATGCATAGGCTAAAACTTCTGATGAAATTCCAATTTCAACCGTTTGTAGTTCCATGACCCCGTATCATCACATGCCTATACCATGTCAATGCATCTTCCTTCAAAGATAAAGGGAAGACCTTCTTCTTAATAACATGTCTGGGTACACCTGCAAGCTTAAATAATCCACAAACTTCATCCACATATATTAAGTGCTCATCAGGATGCGTTATTCCGTTTCCTGCAAAAGGATTAGCTAGCGGTTTTTCTATCATACCCGAAGAATTTAAAAGTAGAAATTTTCATTTTCAGTAGGTTCAGTAGGTTGAGGAGCAACTCTTTGCTTTACTTTTCGGGGTGAAGATACCCCGAACAAGCTCCTCAGAGGATTACTTTCCATAGTAACAAGTGACAGTAAATTTCAGCACACTATATAAATTTTTCCTTACCAAATTCCACCTACCAAAGGCGCTTCACTCCCCGGCAACGGCGCCAGAAAAGAGTCTTGATGACCCACAAGTATAGGGGATCTATTGTAGTCCTTTCGATAAGTAAGAGTGTCGAACCCAACGAGGAGCAGAAGGAAATGATAAGTGGTTTTCAGCAAGGTATTCTCTGCAAGCACTGAGATAATAAGTAACAGAAAGTTTTGTGATAGGATAATTTGTAACGAGCAACAAGTAACAAAAGTAAATAAAGTGCAGAAAGGTAGCCCAATACTTTTTGTAGCAAAGGACAAGCCTGGACAAACTCTTATATGATGTAAAGCGCTCCCGAGGACACATGGGAATATCGTAAGCTAGGTTTCATCACGTTCATATGATTCGCGTTCGGTACTTTGATAATCTGATATGTGGGTGGACCGGTGCTTGGGTGCTATCCTTACTTGGACAAGCGTCCCACTTATGATTAACCTCTATTGCAAGCATCCGCAACTACAACAAAAGTATTAAGGTAAACCTAACCATAGCATGAAACATATGGATCCAAATCAGCCCCTTACGAAGCAACGCATAAACTTGGGTTTAAGCTTCTGTCACTCTAGCAACCCATCATCTACTTATTACTTCCCAATGCCTTCCCCTAGGCCCAAATAATGGTGAAGTGTCATGTAGTCGACATTCACATAACACCACTAGAGGAGAGACAACATACATCTCATAAAAATATCGAACGAATACCAAATTCACATGACTACTAATAGCAAGACTACTCCCATGTCCTCGGGAACAAACGTAACTACTCACAAAGCATATTCATGTTCATAATCAGAGGGGTATTAATATGCATATAGGATCTGAACATATGATCTTCCACCAAATAAACCAACTAGCATCAACTACAAGGACTAATTAACACTACTAGCAACCCACAGGTACCAATCCCGGACTTGGAGACAAGAATTGGATACAAGAGATGAACTAGTGTTTTGAGAGGAGATGGTGCTGGTGAAGATGTTGATGGAGATTTCCCTCTCCCGATCCGAGGAGCGTTGGTGATGACGATGGCGATGATTTTCCCCTCCCGGAGGGAAGTTTCCCCGGTAGAACAGCTCCGCCAGAGCCCTAGATTGGTTCCACCAAGGTTCCGCCTCGTGGCGGCGGAGTCTCATCCGGAAAGATGGCTTATGATTTTTTTTCTCATCGAAAGACTCCATATAGCAGAAGATGGCCATCAGAGGGCCACCAGGGGGCCCACGAGGTAGGGGGCGCACCCAGGTGGGTAGGGCGCGCCCCCACCCTCGTGGGCAGGGTGTGGCCCCCCTGGTGAACTTCTTGCGCTCAGTATTTTTTATATATTCTGAAAATGACTTCCGTGAAGTTTCAGGACTTTTGGAGCTGTGCAGAATAGGTCTCTAATATTTGCTCCTTTTTCGGCCCAAAATCTCAGCTGCCGGCATTCTCCCTCTTTATGTAAACCTTGTAAAATAAGAGAGAATAGGCATAAGTATTGTGACATAATGTGTAATAACAGCCCATAATGCAATAAATATCGATATAAAAGCATGATGCAAAATGGACGTATCACAGGACATTAGTCCATCTGTCGTTGAGCAGGTCTTGGTCAGCTTGAAGCTTCTGCTATTTCTTTTTTAGTTTTCTAGCCATGGCTATTAGCCGGCTCTTGAAGCGCTCTTGTTCGAGGGGTTCCTCTGGCACGATAAAATCTTTGTCGCCGAGGCTTACGTGGTCCTCGGAGTGTGGCAAGTAGTTGCTATCCTCCGAGTCATTGTTCCCTGTTTGTTCGTCAGGGTCAACTTGCCCGTCCTCCCGATCATCCTGTTCGGATGTTGGTTTGGTGGGGTTTTCTTGGTCTACGGTGTTCTCCGGAGTATCGTTGTCTTCGGTGCCGGTATTGCTGTTCTTACCGCAGCGCGGTTTAGAGTGGCGCCGCTGATGTCGATGTTTTGGCGGTATCTCAGGAGGTTCGCCCTCGACTGGGTTTTTCTCATCGCCGTTGCCGTTTTTAGGTGTATCCACCATATATACGTCATATGAGGAGGTGGCCATCCAACGTCAAGTGACCGGTGGGTTTTGGGCCTGCTCCTCTCCAGCATCGTCGTCCATACCGTCGATGTCTTTGGAGGCATAATCGAGCATGTTGGTTAAGTCCTCGACAGTGGCTATGAAGTGGGTGGTGGGTGGGAAGTAAATTTCCCTATTTCTAGCCCCTAGTCCGGGCTGGGCGTGATTCAGAAGTGGTTCCTCTGTGATGATGAGGGATCGCATTAGGTCCAAAGCCTCGTTTAAGAGCGGGGTTTGGACATGGTTGGAAGTTCCTGGGACAAGCTCGCATGACGCGGGCCTCCAGGGTTCGGAAGTAGTATCTGGAGAAGAGTCCGGCCTTGCAATGATTGCCGGAGACGCTATTCTCTCGGTGTTGAGCTCTAAGGCCGCAGAGAGTCCAGTGGGCTCTAGACTCCCGTCTTCGGACCTGATGATGCACTCCGGATCTAAGGCCGGAGCGGTGGCTGAGGCCGCGAACCCTTGGAAGATCAAGTCTCCTCGGATATCAGCAACATAGTTCAGATTTCCAAAACTGATCTGGTGACCAGGGGCGTAGCTGTCGATCTACTCCAGGTGGCCAACCGAGTTGGCACACAGTGCGAAGCTGCCAAATACAAAGATCTGGCTGGAGAGAAAAATCTCCTTCGTGGCAGCATTATTGTAGATGTTTGATGGAGCCATCGAGCCTTTTAACAACGGCATAGTGGAACTCTCAATGAAAGCACCAATGTCGGTGTCAAAACCGACAGATCTTGGGTAGGAGGTCCCGAACTGTGTGTCTAATGATCGATCGTAATAGGAGTCAGGGACACAATGTTTTACCCAGGTTTGGGGCCTCTTGATGGAGGTAATACCCTACGTCATGCTTGATTGACTTTGATGAATATATGGGTTACAAGAGTTGATCTACCACGAGATCGTAATGGCTAAACCCTAATTGTCTAGCCTGTATGATTATGACTATGTCTCTACGGACTAAACCCTCCGGTATAGACACCGGAGGGGGCTAGGGTTGTACAGAGTCGGTTTACAGAGAAAGGAATATTCATATCCGCACGTGAAGCTTGCCTTACACGCCAAGGAGAGTCCCATCCGGACACGAGGGAAGGCCTTCTATCTTGTATCTTCACGGCCCATCTGTCCGGCCAATGTTGCATAGTCCGGACGCTCGAGGACCCCGTATTCGAAGACTCCCTGAGAGGGCGAGCGGCGGAGCGACGCTTGGGCGGGCGGCCCAATGGGGAAGAGAGAGGAGTCGTGCGAGTGGGGGGGGGGAGGGAGCGATCTGGTGCGGGCAGGGGAGATTTTTTAGTTCTCTTTTAGTGGGCCCGAGGAGAACTAACCCAATTAGAACCTCTTCACCGGGCTAGTTTTTTAGTTGGGTTAGAGCAAACTAGCTCAAACTAACCCCTCCTATTTGGATAATTTGAGGCTATTTCAACCCAAACTAGCTCTAACTCAGGGATCCAAACAAAGAGGAGTAGTATTGTACATGCTACAGTCTGGACCGTCGCACATTATTTTTTATGGCCATATCAGCACATTGTTTCTACTGCTGGTTCACTGGGCTGCCGTGGTTCGCACTCCTCCGACGTGAGTAGTAGTACTACTAGTATATATCGCATGATTCTTTGCTCCTTCTTACTACTATGTACTTCGCCGACATGTGGGAGAGCCAGCATTCGGGTCGACGTGTCATGCACCAGATTAGAGTGTGGAACGGAAGGGGGGCAACACCCCGGTCGTATCGCCAGTAATTCATGACTATAGTGAGTTGTCATATCACAAGTCTTTCCAGCAGTAACGCGCCGTCAAATCGCACAGCCCGAACTTTCCAGCAGTAAGTAAGTTGAATCCACTACTCCCTCGCCCTCGTCGCCTCTTTGTCAAACCGCCTACGCGAAAATTGCCGCGCATACTGCCCGGGAAAAGCCACGCCCTCAACTTTTAACTACACGAAAATAGTTCGAGCTTGTTCGTGTATTTTAGTTCTAGATACATCCATTTCTGTGACAAGTAATTTGGAATGGAGGGAGTAGTATTGTATGTTTATTCACCCATGGGGTTGTTCAATGAATGGAGGGCCGGGGGGCACAAGTGAACAATACTACTACTAGTAGTAAGTAGGAGTTGTATAGTTAGTCACTTTAAATTGAGAGTTTCTTTTCTTTAATGCCACGTACACAAATTGAAATGCTTGTTGTGGAGAGAAAAACATAACCACTCCACTATATATGTACGTAGGGGCCTGAGCGCTTGCTTTACTAGGGTTGCTCTCTTCATTCTCTCATCCTCTCTAGATCTAAACAAGACAGCGGTAGCAACATTTTCTCTCTGCTCACCGCTGGTCACAGATCCGGTCGGATCCCTTCGGCTGGTGTGTGTAGAGGACTAGGTGCATTGTTCACGCGGTCATCGCTAGCGAGGGAGGAAACCCACAGCTGCCGGAGGGGCCCGATCCTCTACCCGTGTCGTTCTCTCTGACACAGTGCCGGCTCGGGAGGTCCTCCGACCCTTCTTCCTCCCTGCCGTATTGTGCGCAGATCCGACCTGCCGCCACCGATATCCCGATGACCCTCAGGTATAAGTTCTTCGAAAGCGGCCGTGCTCTACTGCCCCAGCTCCCCACGTGCCTGCATGTGCATCTTTTTCTACTCCCATCAGCTCTTCCAAAGCCACCTAAATTTTTAGTATTATTAGAGGTAAAGCTACTTCATGCATTCGAGTCTAATACTTGGTTCAAACAATGAAGAAAGGGGGAAAGTTGTAGCATGAATCTAGGACTTGATTCAAAGAGGAAATAATATGGTGAAAGTAGTAGAGACTGGATACCCAATCGATCTCTTGGTTGAAAAGGGAAATAATGGGAAAATGCAGTACAAACTGGATAAGGAACAGATCTATTATTGGTTGAAAAAAGGATAGAAAGTGGCGGCTGGTGGACAAGTCAACAGAGTATGTCCAGGATTAGATTTGTTGCCTTCACATAGTAAAAGGTCTCCAGGATTAGAATTGCTGCCCTCACATAATAAAAGGTCTCCAGGATTAGATTTGCTGCCCTCACATAGTAAAAGGTCTCCAGGATTAGATTTGCTGCCCTCACATTGTAAAAGGTCTCCAGGATTAGATTTGCTGCCCTCACATAGTAAAATGTCTCCAGGATTAGATTTGCTGCCCTCACAGAGCATGAACAAACTCGACATCACCACTTTATGCCTCCTTGTAGGTACATTGTGCTGATGCGTCCACTGTCTCATGTCCTTATACCAACCTTTTTGCTGTTGTTAATGTAAGGGCGCATGTAAAATGAAATGAAGCGATCACACTGTTACCTTAAGGACATGTCTAACCAGTGTTATTATTAATCTAATGCCTCTAGTGATATGATGCAATTAAACTATGTTACAAATGGTACTCCTGTTGTTTTCCCCAGTATGATAAGTAAGTTTCTCCTTTACGCTGCTGAGTGTCCTGGTGTCCCCATGATCCCATGCCCTTAAACCAACTCTTTAGCTGCTATTGATTTACTATATCTGGTAAACAAGCAATGCCACCATTAAAGTAATCCCATATTTGATGAATGTCATTGTTGATTGTAATGCTTCTTGTAACATGAAGCATTGCTGACGTTTTAAATTTTCTATTGTCCTTGCATGATTGCCATGAACATAATTAAGATGCTTCTTTTCATTTCGTGTATGTTTCGTATATTCTTATTGACCAGCAACTGTTTACTTTCTTTATTTTTGTGCAGATAGGGATATCCATTTCACCTTGTTGCTATTGTGACCTTTTGGTGCACTGCACAAAACACTTTTTTTGGAATGAGTGTCTTGTGCAGTTCAACTAAAATGTCACGTGGGAAACATCTCTCAATTTTGGTGGAACTACACAAAATGGTGATTGGAGTTTCCAAAATCTCCGACAAATTCTCCTGGTAATCTCGTGCAAAATTTTATTAGCCTTTGCAAGATGAGCCGTCACTGTCACCACACTATCACTTTATTTTAGTGGAACTGCACAAAAGGATAAGCAAATTATAGTTGCACCTTACATGAGCTGGACAGCCAACCTTAATGTTCCTCAATTTTAGTGCAACTACTAAAGAAGAACATGCCAGCTCACGAGAGCAAGTACTTCTTGCTAGCTGAATGATCCAATCTTTGCTTCATTCCAAGTGAACTACAGAAAAAGGTGCATGAATTGAATCATGGAAATACAGGCAGGCCTCATCCGAGTGGAGCTGGAGGTTGAGTTAAAGCGGTGCCATTATTATAGTAATCATGCTCTTCTTATTTGTGTTGTGCAAACATGAATACTCAACTACAGATGTTGTGACGGTCAAGAGCATTCGCCAAGTTCTTCGGTTGTATGACACGGCTAATCAAGATGGATTTAATCTCGATATTCACTTTATCAAAAGGCTCTAAAGGGTTGGTTCCGAATCTTGCAAGCTGGGAATCAATGAGATGTGTAGGCATCTTTGTTGTACTTATTATTTGAATCTTATTTGTTGGTTCTGAATCTTGCAAGCTGGGAATCAATGAGATGTGTAGGCATATTTGTTGTACTTATTATTTGGATCATATTTGTTAGTTCTGAATATTGCAAGTTGGGAAACACAGAATGACGATGCAGAGGACAACAACCATAACAAACAGTTCAAACTTGGTAGTATTATCTGTGTGAAAGTGCGACAAATGTGCTGATCGTGTGCGTCTTGAGAATAATAATTCTAATTGTTGTGCATGTTGATCCTGTGGCACTGATAGAATGAGCCAATGCATTGCTTGTTTTAAGTATAAATTTCTATTAAAGCTAATTAAATTTAAGTAAAGTGACCACTAACTCTTGTTATTATAGTACCAATACATACCCGCTCGTGAACCTACGTGTGGCCGGAGTAGGTTTCTTAATGGAGGCGTTTGAATGCGCCGAGGGTGCATCTTCTGCCGGGCGTGCAGCGGGCAAGGGAGGGGTAGTAACTGTTGTCGCCTATACACACTCAGTTTACTGTTGAATCCAGTTCCCCAAGAGCTGAAAAATGAACTGCTGCCACCGCCTACCCACTCGTTCACTTGAAGAGACTCCAATGGCGATCCGGGGGTGAGCCTGCTGGATATGGACTTCAGCAAGGAGTTCCCCTTTGAGTTCGCGGTTCAGTCCTATGGCTGCACCAAGTTGAATGTGATGTACACCAACGATCCAGAATCGGTGAAGCTCTACCTCGCCGAGTTCAAGCAGTACCTACAGGACGAGAAAGCACAAGGTCGCAGGACTAGACCTTGTGCCCATCCATTCATCTCCTAACAGGGACCAGCGGATCACCGTCGCTCAGGTATGTGTGCAGGACGAGGTTCTAGTCTACCACTGCTGTAGGGCCATCAGAGGTTCTGGAGCATTCACCCGTTTCATCGGCAACGCCGCCTGCACCTTTGCTATGGTGGAGAGAAGGAAGAACGTGACGATTCGGCCATCTGGTGCAACAAGCTTGTCGAAGCAATACAAGATCATCGGCAATGAGCAGGAGAAGGACTCCGTGGTTGACCTCGCCGAGACCATCATCGACCCCTTATACGCCAACATGAAAGAAGGCAGCGATACCAAAGGACCTGAACACGTGGGAGGTACCTCTGAACCTAGCCTACATAACCTACGCGGCCAAGGACGCATACGCATGCTACAACATGTATAGGCGGATCTTGGACATGAGGGCGTGTCTTCTTCCTGTAACCGATGAGTACACGGATAGCGGCAGCATCATGATCAAGCGTGCCAGGATGGTCTAGATGTTGTACTTTATCTGTTTATAAGCACCTTTATCATCTGAGTGTTTCACGCATTAGCCTATGTGTCGTAATTATCTGTTTGGTCCAAAATATTTCTTTTAAGAACCTATTAACCTGTTTGCTTTTTCAGTGGCTATTTGCTTATGTATGTAACTAGTTCACTCATCCGTTTCAAAAAAAACTAGTTCACTCGGCTGTCGTGCTTTGAATATCCTTCCTCCCAACATATTGCCCTTCTCAGGTGGACCCAGCAGGTCTCGTACACAGACATATGGGACCAACCACCTATCCATTTGTATTTCTTTATTTTTTCAATCTTTCATCCTCTTCCTATACAGCGGCTGTCCATGATAGCCTATGGCGTTGGCCAGGCCATCCCTCTACTCCCACACATTGTCCGGTGGTGGCATCTCCACCGGCCCACCCTGCACCCGAACAAGTCAACCCTCGTACTTCCCTCCACCTGCGTCTTCTGCTGCCCCCGTTCGTTTGGTCTGAGGTCTCGACGTCATTGTCGGTGTCAAAACCGGTGGATCTCGGGTAGGGGGTCCCGAACTGTGCGTCTGAGGTTGATGGTAATAGGAGACAGGGAACACAATGTTTACCCACGTTCGGACCCTCTTGATGGAGGTAAAACCCTACGTCCTGCTAGATTAATATTGATGAGTATGGGGGTTACAAGAGTTGATCTACCACGAGATCGTAATGGCTAAAATCCTAGAAGTCTAGCCTATCTGATTATGATTGTTCTGTGTCTCTATAGACTAAACCCTCCAGTTTATATAGACACCGGAGGGGACCAGGGTTGTACACAGTTGGTTACAGAGAAAGGAATCTTCATGTTGGGATGCCAAGCTTGCCCTCCACGCCAAGGAGAGTCCCATCTGGACACAGGTGGGAGTCTTCGATCTTGCATCTTCACAGTCAATTAGTCCGGCCCACGTACCATAGTCCGGACACCCGAGGACCCCCTAATCCAGGACTCCCTTAGTAGCCCCTGAACCAGGCTTCAATGACGAGGTGTTCGTCGCGTAAATTTTCTTCGGCATTGCAAGGCGGGTTCCTTCTCCAGACACTCCAACACAGTATTCGGACGCAACGAGTGTATCCGGCTCTACAAAACAAATAACACACACCACCACACAGGGAACAATATTTTGCGAGTCCAATCTGCTGACAATTTTTCCGTGACGTGATATCACGTCACCACCTGGTTATTATATCAAACTGTTTTTCTCTTTGCTCGCTGTTCCACATTCCAAGACGCGGTTTCATTGGCACGTCTTGTCAAAGCAGAGATCGTGTCCCCTTATTGCGGGATCCCCATCAACATGGGCATGGGGATTCCAACCGTCCGGGCGCCGGATACATTGAAGGACATGTCATGGTGTTCGTTAATCTCAGATGATCATCATACCTTGATGGGTACGGTGGTTGAGAGGATTCTGTCCGTGAAAAGCGGATTGAATGAAGCCTTCATGAGCTTGCTAAGAGGCTTTGAGGTATGTAATGTTAAAATTTTGATTGTGCTTTATACGCAAAAATGCACCTGTGTATAGATAGTAGCCCTTGAGACTCTGGTTGGCGCCCAAAGGTAGGCAATCAGAGGATCGAAAAAGATATCCTCTGGTAATAATCTAATGACTGAAAACACAGGCTGTTACCTCCATGACGACTGACCATGCTACGGAGGTTGCAGGTCTGGAGCATAAGCTTGATGTGGCGGATAGCGACATCACGCTTATTAACAGGCGACTCGACGAGGCACAAGGTATGTGTTAGAATATGTATAGTGACACAGGCACGAAGCTAGAATTATGTTCTGAGACATGCGTATCTGTAGATGGTGCTGCCGCGGTTGAGACCCTTCGGGCTAACCTTGCCCGAGCCAAGGAGTAAGCCCGAATGAGTAATGTGGCTGCCAAGAAGGCAACTGATGAGTTAGAAGCTGGAAAAGCCGCACAGCGCCAGTGTGAGGAGAGAATGGCCACTATGGCGCACGAGCTGAAGGAAGCCACTAACCGGTGCGAATTCCTTGAGAAGGATAACAAGGCCAAAGCAGCCGATCTCGACAAGGCATGACAACAGGCAAGAGAAGCACGATCTGAGTCTAGAGCGGCTCGGGAAGAGATCCGCCAATATGGGGAGATAGCGGCCGGTAAGCCTTTCTTATTACAGACTAAGTTTGGCGATCCGAAGTATGCCCCTCCTAATCAAATGTGGAGCTCTCCAGGCACCTTTTTGGACTTGCCTAAGAGTGCCTCCGATGTGGCGCAGTTTTACGAAGCGCGGGAAGGGCATACAACGGAGAAGCTTTTTTGGTCACAATTCGGCACGCCGAAGTGCCCACTGTTACTGAACGAACATATGGCCCAGTGGGCCGAGCTCAACAAGATATCTAGCTCTGCCATGAAGGACATCGTAGTCCGGCTGTGGTCAACTGAGCCAATTCCGAAGAGTTATTTCGGTTTGGTACAGCGACTAAGTGATGTGGTGCCGCGTATCGACGCTGTTAAGCGGTGCACGTGCATTGAAGGTGCACGGATGGCCCTTGCCCATGTGAAGACATACTAGGCTAAGATGAAGGCCACCGATGTTGCTGCGAAAAGTCCACCCGAGGACAAGGAGCATCACACGCCAGAGTATTATTTTGAGGATGTCTTAGAGGGTGCCTGCTTAATAGAGGGCCAGTGCTCGAAAGAGATGATGTTTGAGTGAAATGTATTGAGATTGTAAAAAATATTATTATATTTTAAGATTATGGCTAGAAGTTGTGGCTCCTCCTGTGCGGTCATTTTTGTATAATCTGAAAGTTTTCCAGTCGTCGGCTTCAGCCCCCTCGCATAAAATATGGGGGTGTTCGAAAAAGCACTTGATCACTCTTGATCCAACGTCTTGGTCCGTGAAGGAGGTGTCAATGCGGCGAACTAGGCAATCGGACTATAGGGCTTTAGCACTTTCACTTAGCCATAGGAGTTTGATGATGGGTCTACTATATAGCCCCTGGTATGTACACAGTCATCCGAATACGGTGTGTTACGTGAGTGACCAGAAGAACGGTCCTTCGTGCAATATGGGAGGAATCGCGAAAGATTCTAATAAGTCATCAAGTGGTTGACCAGCTCTCGCCGCATCATGACAGTCAGTTTTCGGCTTTCTCTACTGAGGTGCTTATCCGGATAAACTAGGACACAATCGCAGTACCCTTTACTACCCTAGCCGATATAGTGGAACGTAAGGTAGTAAGCACAGGAGCCAGGCAACCCAACTATTGACTAAAGACATGATTCGGAGCTGATGCATATAAGGACAAACTCGCGACGCTGAAGTGTGCTATAAAGTTGTTCGGACTTGTCGGTAATTCATTTGTTCCCATATCGAGCCCCTGGCAACCCGTGCCGAGGTTCGAGTGTGAAACAACCGAAGAAATTCAGCTTTTTTAAGGAAAAAGTGAGTACTGGGTATGGATTATGTTCACTAGGATGTGATCGATATGTCGATTGCCATTTTACAAATAATAATGCCATGACCCAGGCTATTTGACATGCCGGTGGTCGAAGGCTGAGGGAGAAAGGAATTTTTACAGGCTTAAAATAGAGAGTGCGGTCTACAAAATTATTTGGACCTCCTGTCGCACGTCTACGCCGCCTTGCCTCGGTTAAATGATTCCTTTAACAGGAACAACCTTAGGGTAAGTGTATGAAGCCGAACTCCGAAAGACTCTGTGAGATGACCAATATTTTGCGTCACCTATGATAAGATAAAAAGGAATAGTTAGAAATGAAAAGGAGGAAATGGGAGTGCTTGTAGGCTTGCCCGTATTGTGCCTCCGCCGATGGCCAGGGTATCTTAAGTGCATAATTATGCATGCGCGGTATAAACTTCGCGTGATTGTGAGGCGAATGACGGAGGCTGGACTGCTAATCCTGCTCCGAGACAGATTGGTTCCATTTAGTGGTAACTGGCGGCTTAATGGCCGATGAATTATGCGACTTGACGATGCTGCTTTGTTCTTCGGCTGTAAAGGACGTAGTGCAATCCCCTGTACGGCAGGAGTGTCCCGTATTTCTGTTTATTGTTATGACGCCGCGCGGACCGGGTATTTTAAGTTTTGCGAGGGCGTAGAGTACGACCGCATTGAATTGAGCAAAAGCGGTATGCCCCATTACCGCGTGGTAGTCACTATGGAACGGGGAAATATCAAAGGTCAAGCCCTCGCTTCAGAAGTTGTTAGGCGAACCGAAAACGACTTCCACTGTGACGGAGCTCGTGCAATGAGCTTCTATGCCGGGTACTGTTCCCTTGAGGATTGTTGTGGCGGATTTGATTCTAGAAGGATCAATGCCCATTTTGTGGACAATGTCTTGGTATAGTAGATTAAGGCTACTGCCGTCGTCCATAAGGACTTTCGTGAAATGGAACCCATCAATAACTGGATCAATGATCAGAGCTACCGATCCTTTGGGACGGGTATGTCTAACTTTTGGGGGAACCCGCTCTATGGCGTATGTGTCCCATAGTGCACGCGTGTGCTCCCCTGTAGGGGTGTGCATCACATATATCATATTTACGGTTTTCACTTGGGGGGGGGGTTGCTTTTGAACCCCGGTATTCGGCTGGCGAGTCTCTTCGTCATCGCTGTCACTGGGCGGCTCCTTCCCCTTATGTTCGGCTTTTAGCTTGCCGGCTTGTTTGAAGACCCAGCATCTTCAGTTAGTATGAGTAGCTGGTTTATCGGGGGTGCCATGAATCTGGCAGGGCCGATCCAATATCTTATCGAGGTTGGATGGTCCGTCTCTATTTGCCTTGGATGGCTCTTTCCATTGACCGGGCTTGAAGCCGCTGAATCCGGCGTTAACTATTGTGTCTTGCGTTATTTTGTCATTATTATGATGCTTATGTTTATTGCGTCGTGGCTTTCCGTTGCCGTCTCGGGCTTCGGAAGTGCCCGGGTCGCTGGCGCTGTTGCTCCTACGAGTGAGCCAGTTGTCTTCTCCCATGCAAAAGCAGGTCATTAGAGTGGTAAGGGCTGTCATGGATTTTGGTTTTTCTTGACCGAGCTGTCGAGCAAGCCATTCATCCCGGACGATGTGTTTGAAGGCTGCGAGGGCTTCGGCGTCCGGACAATCGACAATATGGTTCTTTTTAATTAAGAACCTAGTCCAGAGTTTTCTGGCTGACTCTCCAGGCTGCTAGATGATGTGACTTAAGTCATCGACATCTGGTGGCCGGACATATGTACCTTGGAAGTTTTCGCGGAAGGTGTCTTCCAGGTCTTCCTAGCTGCCAATGGAGTTCTCCAGAAGGCTGCTTAACCAGTGTCGAGCCGGTCCCTTTACTTTTAGTGGTAGATATTTAATGGCATGGAGATCATCATCGCGGGCCATGTGGATATGGAGAAGAAAGTCCTCAATCCATACCGTGGGATTTGTTGTTCCATTGTATGATTCGATGTTTATGGGTTTAAACCCTTCTGGGAATTCGTGGTCCATTACTTCGTCAGTGAAGCAAAGTGGGTGGGCGGTGCCCCTACATCGGGCCACGTCGTGACGTAGCTCGGATAGAGTCCGTCTACAGTTCTCGACCCGGGAGTGAGTATGGCTGTTGCATTCAGCTAGATAGTGCTACCTCTTGAGCACTGCGTTGGTTTTCCCCGAAGAGGAAGGGATGATGCAGTAAAGTAGTGTAAGTATTTCCCTCAGTTTTTGAGAACCAAGGTATCAATCCAGTAGGAGGCTACGCGCGAGTACCTCGTACCTGCACAAAATAAATAAATCCTCGCAACCAACGCGATAAGGGGTTGTCAATCCCTACACGGCCACTTACGAGAGTGAGATCTGATAGATATGATGAGATAATATTTTTGTTATTTTTATGATAAAGATGCAAAGTAAAATAAAAGCAAAGTGAAAGCAAAGGAAATAACTTAAGTATTGGAATATTAATATGATGAAGATAGACTCGGGGGCCATTGGTTTCACTAGTGGCTTCTCTCAAGAGCATAAGTATTCTACGGTGGGTGAATGAATTACTGTTGAGGAATTGACAGAATTGAGCATAGTTATGAGAATATCTAGGTATGATCATGTATATAGGCATCACGTCCGAGACAAGTAGACCGACTCCTGCCTGCATCTACTACTATTACTCCACTCATCGACTGCTATCCAGCATGCATCTAGAGTATTAAGTTAATGAAAACAGAGTAACGCCTTAAGCAAGAAGACATGATGTAGAGGGATAAACTCATGCAATATGATGAAAACCCCATCTTGTTATCCTCGATGGCAACAATACAATACGTGCCTTGCTGCCCCTACTATCACTGGGAAAGGACACCGCAAGATTGAATCCAAAGCTAAGCACTTCTCCCATTGCAAGAAAGATCAATCTAGTAGGCCAAACCAAACTGATAATTCGAAGAGACTTGCAAAGATAACCAATCATACATAAAAGAATTTGGAGAAGATTCAAATATTATTCATAGATAGACTTGATCATAAACCCACAATTCATCGATCTCAACAAACACACCGCAAAAAGAAGATTACATCGAATAGTTCTCCACAAGAGAGGGGGAGAACATTGTATTGAGATCCAAAAAGAGAGAAGAAGCCATCTAGCTAATAACTATGGACCCGTAGGTCTGAGGTGAACTACTCACACTTCATCGGAGGGGCTATGGTGATGATGTAGAAGCCCTCCGTGATCGATGCCCCCTCGGGCGGAGCTCCGGAATAGGCCCCAAGATGGGATCTCATGGATATAGAAAGTTGCTGCGGTGGAATTAGGGTTTTGGCTCCGTATCTGATCGTTTCGGGGTACGTAGGTATATATAGGAGGAAGGAGTACGTCGGTGGAGCAATAGGGGGCCCATGAGGGTGGAGGGCGCGCCTGGGGGGTGGGGGGGGTAGGCGCGCCCCCTACCTCGTGGCCACCTCTTTTGTTTCTTGACGTAGGGTCCATGTATCCTAGGTCTTGTTCATTGAGAAAATCACGTTCCCGAAGGTTTCATTCCGTTTGGACTCCTTTTGATATTCCTTTTCTTCGAAACCCTAAAATAGGCAAAAAACGACAATTCTGGGTTGGGCCTCCGGTTAATAGGTTAGTCCCAAAAATAATATAAAAGTGGATAATAAAGCCCAATAATGTCCAAAACAATAGATAATATAACATGGAGCAATCAAAAATTATCCGACGTATCAAGCATCCCCAAGCTTAATTCCTGCTCGTCCTCGAGTAGGTAAATGATAAAAACAAAATTTTTGATGCGGAGTTCTACTTGGCATAATTTTAATGTAATTCTTCTTAATTGTGGTATGAA
Source organism: Triticum urartu (assembly GCF_003073215.2). Lineage (NCBI taxonomy): Eukaryota > Viridiplantae > Streptophyta > Magnoliopsida > Poales > Poaceae > Triticum > Triticum urartu. The sequence goes on along the minus strand of NC_053023.1, from coordinate 617,972,845 downwards.
TATTCAGGTCCGAAATATTCAAGATAAAAGTTCATATTGACAGAAAAATAACAATACTTCAAGCATACTAACAAAGCAATCATGTCTTCTCAAAATAACATGGCCAAAGAAAGTTATCCCTACAAAATCATATAGTGTGGCTATGCTCTATCTTCACCACACAAAGTATTTAAATCATGCACAACCCTGATGACAAGCCAAGCAATTGTTTCATACTTTTGACATTCTCAAAACTTTTTCAATCTTCACGCAATACATGAGCATGAGCCATGGATATAGCACTATAGGTGGAATAGAATGGTGGTCGTGGAGAAGACAAAAAACGGGGAAGATAGTCTCACATCAACTAGGCGTATCAACGAGCTATGGAGATGCCCATCAATAGATATCAATGTGAGTGAGTAGGGATTGCCATGCAACGGATGCACTAGAGCTATAAGTATATGAAAGATCAACAAAAGAAACTAAGTGGGTGTGCATCCAACTGGCTTGCTCATGTAGACCTAGGGAAATTTGAGGAAGCCCATCATTGGAATATACAAGCCAAGTTCTATAATGAAAAATTCCAACTAGTATATGAAAGTGACAAAATAGGAGACTCTCTACTATGAATATCATGGTGCTACTTTGAAGCACACGTGTGGTAAAAGGATAGTAGCATTGTCCCTTCTCTCTTTTTCTCTCATTTTTTTATTTGGGCCTTTTCTCCTTTTTATGGCCTCTTTTCTTTCTCTTTTTTTATTTTTTTTCCGGAGTCTCATTCCGACTTGTGGGGGAATCATAGTCTCCATCATCCTTTCCTCACTGGGACAATGCTCTAATAATGATGATCATCACACTTTTACTTTGTTACAACTCAACAATTACAACTCGATACGTAGAACAAAATATGACTCTATATGAATGCCTTCGGCGGTGTACTGGGATATGCAATGACTCATGAGTGACATGTATGAAAGAATTATGAATGGTGGCTTTGCCACAAGTACGATGTCAACTACATGATCATGCTAAGATATATGACAATGATGGAGTGTGTCATAATAAACAGAACGGTGGAAAGTTCCATGGAAATATATCTCTGAATGGCTATGGAAATGCCATAATAGGTAGGTATGGTGGCTGTTTTGAGGAAGGTATATGGTGGGTGTCGGTGTCAAAACCGGCGGATCTCGGGTAGTGGGTCCCGAACTGTGCGTCTAGGCCGGATGGTAACAGGAGGCAGGGAACACGATGTTTTACCCAGGTTCGGGCCCTCTTGATGGAGGTAAAACCCTACGTCCTGCTTGATTAATATTGATGATATGGGTAGTACAAGAGTAGATCTACCACGAGATCAAGGAGGCTAAACCCTAGAAGCTAGCCTATGGTATGATTGTTGTATATGGAGTTGATTGCCTACGGACTACAACCCTCCGGTTTATATAGACACCGGATAGGGTTAGGGTTACATAGAGTCGGTTACAATGGTAGGAGATCTTGAATATCCGCATCGCCAAGCTTGCCTTCCACGCCAAGGAAAGTCCCATCCGGACACGGGACGAAGTCTTCAATATTGTATCTTCATAGTCTAGGAGTCCGGCTGAAGGTATAGTCTGGCTACCCGAACACCCCCTAATCTAGGACTCCCTCAGTAGCCCCTGAACCAGGCTTCAATGGAGACGAGTCTGGCGCGCAAATTGTCTTCGGCATTGCAAGGCGGGTTCCTCCTCCAAGTCCTTCATAGAAGATTGTAAACACCAAGAGTAGTGTCTGGCTCTGCAAAATGAGCTTCCACATATTGCCATAGAGAGAATGATATAAACACAAATCAAATCTACCGACGTATTCCGCAGTGCGTCATCACACTACGGCCAAGCCCTTTACTCGAATCGTTTTTACTTTTCCACCTCAGCATGTTTTGCAAGGCGGTTTCCTTGGCACGTCTTGTCAAAGCAGAGATCGTGTACCCCCTTTACGGGATTCTCATCAATACGGACATGGGTAACCCAACCGCGCCATTTATCACGGTGCTTGGGAGGCAAGCGAGTTTTACTAGGCTGGTGGGGATGCACAACCGCATCCGCCCATATAAGGGGATAAGGATCCACCTTTTTACCTACGCCTTCTTCCTCCTTTGCCTATCCGTATCCTGTGCACTCGAGCTCCAGCGCCCAAGCCCGCACTTCCCACCTCAACCTTCTCCAGCAATGTCCGGAGCGGGAGGCAAGTGGATGGTCTCCTCCGTCACGGAGGGCAAAGTCAAGAAACTAAGGAAGGCCGGATACCTGTCCAAGGACATCGCGCACCGGCTTCCCGAAGAGGGGCAGCTTCTCCCCACCCCAAGGCCCCATGAGAGGGTAGTATTTCTCCCCCAGTTCCTCCGCGGACTGGGTTTTCCACTCCACCCATTTGTCCGGGGGCTCATGTTCTATTACGGCTTGGACTTCCATGATCTAGCCCCGAACTTCATCCTCAACATCTCGGCGTTTATCATCGTGTGCGAGGCTTTCCTCCGCGTCCGCCCTCATTTCGGCCTCTGGCTCAAGACCTTCAACGTCAAGCCCAAGGTGGTGCGCGGCAGCCAGGCGGAGTGCGGAGGCACCATGGCGGGCAAGATGGCCAACGTCCTATGGTTCGAGGGCTCTTTTGTGGAGACCCTAAAGGGGTGGCAATCCGGGTGGTTTTACATCACCGAGCCACGCGATCCGAAATGGACCGCAGCCCCCGAGTTCTGATCCAGACCCCCCACGCGGCTTATGTCCTGGAAAGAGACGGGCCTGTCGTGGGGTGACGAAAAAGAGGTGACCGGATTGCAAACATGCATCCAGTCCCTGGTGAACAAGCCAATCCAGCTTGTTAATGTAATCCAGGTTATGCTCGTCCGCCGGATCCTCCCGTGCCAACAACGGGATTTTAATCTGTGGGAGTTCGACCCAGCGCAGCACCAAACCCTTAGCAGGCTCTTCGACACGACGTACGAAGATGCCTGGAAGGTGCTATTCAAGGGCGCCGAGGCTCCCGCATCCGCTTCCGAAGACCGCGGATACAGCTCGCAGCGTCACGCTAGCGAGGTAAGCTATCTTCACCTTTTACAGGATGTTAAGCTTTTTTTCATAGTTTGACTCTATGCGGGATCTAAACTCCCTTACATTTGACAGGCTTGGCGAGCGATATCCGGACCGATTAACTGTCCGGCTCCGCTGCCCGAAGACCCAGCCCCAGCTCTACTAGTGAAGCTACTGGTTCCGGCGCCTTATGTGGTGCCGGAGAAGAAGGCCAAGAAGAAGAAGACCACGGGGACTCGAAAGAGTGCCCGCAACATAGTGGTGTCGGACTCGTCATCTGACGAGTCCGAGACGCCCTCCTCCCGCAAAAACGAGGAGGAGGAGGAAGAAAACTCTCCCCCCCAGCGGAGGGAGGAGAGAAGGGGAAGGCCGCCCCAACGGGGGAGGCCGAGGGGTCTAGGAAAAGGAAGACCCCTCCGCTGGACTACCCCCCCAACGCCGAAGAGGGCGAAGAGGAGTGGCCAAACAGGGCCAAGCGTCCGGTGAAATCGTAAGTTCGGATATCAGAATAACTCATGATGTTCCTTTGTTGCACAGCTTTCCCTAATGTCGAATGTAATTATGCAGTCCGCCCCTGGCCGAATTCGACGAATCGTCGGGCGGCTCCCTGGACTCATCGGACGTGAACTCAGTTCCGCCCGCTGTCTCCCCCCGCACTGCAGACGGCGCCGAAGTGGCATCACGACAAGCTCCGGGGCAGGAGGAGGTGGTCCTGGAGGAGCCGCAAGGCAACCTCCCGGACTCCAGGAGTGAAGGGGATAAGGCCCCCCAGGGCTCCAAGTCCGGCTTTGTACTGGACATCGCGCCGGAATCTTCCACAGTTCCGGACTGCGGTAGGCGAACTCCTTCCAAGAGGAGCAAGCCTTCTGAGCCGGAGGCTTCCGTCCAACCACGGGTGCCGGACAATCTGCTAGAGGTGCTTGACGGCGCCTCCATCGATGAGGGGCACCGTACTATTATGAGTATGGTGATCCAGAAGGTTCAGTCCGCCAAGAGCGGACTGACTGAAGCTTGCGCTAGCCTTCTAACAGGCTTCGAGGTAAGTAAAAATATGTAAAAATATTACCGCATAGACAGTAGCCCCTGATGCTCTGTTTGGCGCTCGGAAAGAAAAGCCAAATAGAGGATCTATTAAATATCGTAGGAGTCTAACAAAAAAGAGTCAATATGCGTATGCAGGCTTCGTTGCTATCCACCGCCGCACTGACTGCGGAGGTGGGTGTCCTGAAGCAGGACCTCGAGCGGTCCGAGCGAGAGCTCGGCCTTGCCAAGCGGCGGCTCGAGGAGAGAGAAGGTAAGAAATACCTTGCAAAAAAAGTGCCTATAAAAAGGCGTGATTGCAAAAAAATAACAGGATTGTACTGCTTATTGTAGGGCCACGACTAAGGTGGCGACCCTTAAGCAGGCGCTGTCTGAGGCCGAAAAGAAAACGGCTGCGGAGCGCACCGAGCGAGACAGACTTGGGGCTCAGGTCGGCGAGGTGCAGCAAGAGCTTCAGGCTCTCATGAAAAAACATGAGAGTTTGGAGCTTGAGTCAAAGGCGCAAGCATCTGAGCTCGCGACGGCCCTTGAGACTGCCAAGTCTGCCAAGGCCGAAGCCCAAAAGGCGCTCCAAGAGTTGGAGGAGATGAGGAAGATAGCAGCGGGTAAGGCATTCTTCATGCAAAGCAAAAATATAAAAGTAAACTACTTGTTACTTACCCGAATCCGGAGCTCTCCAGGGGCATTCGCAGATCTTCCCCGCAGCATATCCGACGCCGCCGCATTCTACCGAGCTGAAGAGGGCAGCTCGACGGAGAAGGTGTTCTGGTCTCAGTATTCTGAGGCCGGACACCCTGTGCCTTTGAGCGACCAGCTGAAACAGCTGGTCGAGCTCCACAAGGCGGCCGAACAGGCCATGAAGGGCTTCATAGTTCGGCTGTGGCCCGGAGAGGCCCTGCCTGGGAGCTATTTCAGGCTGGTGCGGCGGCTAGTGGAGGCCTATCCGAGGCTCGAGGCCATCAAGCGCTCCGTCTGCATCGAAGGTGCCCGTCGGGCCCTTGCCCGTGCAAAGGTGCACTGGGGTAAGCTGGACGGTGAGAATCTTGTGAAGGATAGGCCGCCGCCGGGGAAGGAGCATCGCAAGCCCGAGAACTACTACAAGGATGTTCTTGTAGGTGCCCGCCTTGTGGCGGATGAATGTACCAAGGATGTGATTTTTGAATGAACTCGCTCGTGTTTATCCTGTGCGCTGAAAACTTGTTCATATGCGCTAAGCAATGCTTATTGAATTTAAAATATTACTTTCTATGCGGCCGTTTATCAAAAAATTGAGAGATGGCCAGTCGTCGGCTTCTGCCCCCATGCCACTAGTGCTGGGGTGTTCGGGATAAACCTGAGCGCTCTTTTTCCCATAGTTGGGTCCTTCGAGGGAGGCGCTCAGCACAACAAACCAGGCAATCGGACTATAATTCTTGAACACTCTCACTTAGACATAGAACTCTATAATTTTAAATTTTGGCGAAGCCCCTAGTTCGGAAGACCGAGTTCGGGGCGCTATCCACGCCTTGGCCGGACAAAGCCAGCTCCTCGCTCGAAGCGGCATAAGTCTTTAGGGACTCGAAAAACCTCTCGAACAGCGACCAGTCTCTCGCCTCATCATGACAGTCAGTTTTAGCTTTCTCCACTGAGGTGCTTAACCCAGCTGAACCGGGGCACAATCGCAGTGGTTCTCCTAGTGCTACCTTAGCCGATAGAGCGAAACGTAAGGCACCAAAACATAGGAGCCGGGCAAACCCAACTATTGACCCAAATCGTGGTTCGGAGCCGATGCATATAGTGCTATAAGTTCGGGGTGCCGTACTTGTGAAAGTGTACGGACTTCTCACACCATTATGAGGGGTACTGAAGCCCCTGGCGTGTTTGCCGTACCATGGTGTACGGGTGCAATCATGTCATTTAATAAACATAAATGTGAAAAGAAGATAATGTGAAAAATAGACAAGAAGCTAAGCATTGTTTATAGAGAGGCTATTTATCAAAGCCGAACGATACAAATAGTGCGGTAAGCAAAAGATATTGGACTATTCAGTATGTACTGACTAGGGGCAGGCCACAGAATTGTATTTAAAACAGGTATACCGCTCGTAACAGAGACCACCTGGGAGTTCCATAATGCGGCATGGCTTGTCTGCCTCCCTGGATCTTGCATCGTTTGTGCGGCAGTCGTATTGTTGAACAGGTCATCCGAAGTATGGAGTCCTGAAAGTAAGAAAAAATTAAATAAAGAATCCGGCAGCCCCTAGTATGTTTTAAGCCGTATTTTGGGCGTGCCGTTATTGTGCCCCTTCCCCTGTGCCCATGGTATTTCAAGGGCGTAGTTATGTACGCGAGGTACTGGTTTCGCTATGTCGCGAAAGCTGGGGTTGGGGCCGCATTGCTACGCTTGCTCAGAGTGTGCCAGGCGGTCCTGCTGTGGGTTACTCCGGGCGCGCTTGGCAGTGTCTGGCTTTTTAATGGCCGAACTGGAGAATTGCCTGAGAAGGCTACTTTGTACCTCCGCTGCGAGAGCCGCCGTATGCTCCTCCGTACGGAGGGAGCGTTCGGTGTTTCCGTTGACCGTAATTACTCCTCGAGGGCCTGGCATCTTGAGCTTGAGATATGCGTAGTGCGGCACCGCATTGAACTTTGCGAATGCGGTTCATCCGAGCAGGGCGTGATAGCCACTGCGAAACGGGACTATATCGAAGATTAACTCTTCGTTTCGGAAATTGTCCGGGGATCCGAAGACCACGTCAAGTGTTACTGAGCCTGTACAGTTGGCTTCTACACCTGGTATAACTCCTTTAAAGGTCGTTCTTGTGGGCTTAATCCTTGGGGGATCTATGCCCATTTTCCGCACTGTATCCTGATAAAGCAGGTTCAGGCTACTGCCGCCGTCCATGAGGACTCTTGTGAGATGAAATCCGTCGATGATTGGGTCGAGAACCAATGCGGCGGAGCCGCCATGACGGATGCTAGTGGGATGGTCCCTTCGATCAAAAGTGATCGGGCAGGAGGACCATGGGTTGAACTTTGGGGCGACTGGCTCCATCGCGTATACGTCCCGTAGCGCACGCTTCCGCTCCCGCTTGGGAATGTGGGTTGTGTATATCATGTTCACCGTCCGCACTTGTGGGGGAAAGCCCTTCTGTCCATTGTTGTTTGGCGGCTTGGGCTCCTCGTCGTCGCTGTGCAGCCCCTTGTCTCTGTTTTCGGCCCTTAACTTGCCTGCCTGCTTGAACACCCAACAATCCCTGTTAGTGTGATTGGCTGGCCTTTCGGGGGTGCCATGTATCTGGCACAAGCGATCGAGTATTCAGTCCAAACTGGACGGGCCTTGAGTATTCTTTTTGAATGGCTTTTTCCGTTGACCGGATTTATAGCCTTTGAATCTGGCATTGACTGTCGTGTCTTCATTGCTGTCGCTGTTAACGCGGTGTTTTTGCTTATTCCGATGTGTCCTGCCACTTTTGTCCTTGGTATCCGAATTACCAGGGTTCTTTGATAAGTTGTTACTGCGAGCTAGCCAGCTGTCTTCTCCCACGCAAAAGCGGGTCATGAGTGTCGTGAGGGCTGCCATGGATTTCGGCTTTTCCTGTCCCAGGTGCCGGGCAAGCCACTTGTCGCGGATGTTATGCTTGAAGGCTGCTAGGGCCTCTGCGTCCGGACAGTCGACTATCTGGTTTTTCTTTGTTAGGAACCGTATCCAGAATTATCTGGCCGATTCCTCTGGCTGCTGAATTATGTGGCTTAAGTCATCGACATCCGGCGGTCGCACGTAAGTGCCCTGGAAGTTGTTGAGGAATGCGGCTTCCAGGTCCTCCCAAGAACCGATTGAGTCTGCTGGCAAGCTGTTAAGCCAATGCCGGGCCGGTCCTTTAAGTTTGAGCGGGAGGTATTTGATGGCGTGTAGATCATCGCCGCGTGCCATGTGGATGTGAAGGAGATAATCCTCGATCCATACCGCCGGATCTGTTGTGCCATCGTATGATTCGATGTTTACGGGTTTGAAACCCTCTGGGATTTTATGATCCATTACTTCATTCGTGAAGCATAGCGGGTGTGCGGCGCCTCTGTACTGGGCTATATCATGACGCAGCTCGGAAGAGCTATGTCTGTTGTGTTCGGCCCGGTTGGATTTGTTGTCTCCGGAGTGAAGATCATTGTCACATGCCGTAGGGCGCCTGTGCGATCCGTAGATCGATCTTGTTTGTCTTGCCTTATCCTCCAGTATGTCTCGCAGGTCGGGCGCATTTTCCCGTGCCTTAGTTGAGCGGCGTCGGGGCATGGCTTGGGTGGAGGGCCGAGAGGCCTCTCTGTCGCCGCCACGAGGTGGCCGGTCTGCCATGTCATGCGCTGGTGATGTAGGTGCTTCCTCCTCTGATCGGGGTAGCGGCCTGCGCTTCGGGTAACTCTTGGAGGGGCGTTCGAGTTCGTACTCTTCGGCCGCAAGGACTTCAGTCCATCTGTCAGCTAGCAAATCTTGGGCAGCTCTAAGCTGTTGCTGCTTTTTCTTGAGGCTGCTTGCCGTGGCTAAAATCCTGCGTTTAAAACACTCTTGTTCGGCCGGGTCTGATGGTATGACAAATTCGTCGTCATCAAGGCTTGCCTCGTCTTCGGAGGGAGGCGTATAGTTATCATCCTCGACCTCTCGGTCTGCCACTCTCTCATGAGGGCTGGCTTCTCCATCTTCCTGTGCCGAATCTTGCTGAGGTGGGTGTTCTTCGGCGCTATCCGGGGTAGTATTATCTCCCGTGCCGGAATCACCGTTTTTGCTTTGGCGGGATTTAGAGCGGCGCCGCTGACGCCGGCGCTTTGGCTGTTTCTTGGGGGCGTCATCCCCCACTGTTCCATCGCCATCTCCATCTTTTTGGAGTATCCACCATATATATGTCATATGACAAGGTGGCCTTCCAGCGCCCTACAGGTGCTGGTTCCTGTTTGTCTCCTACATCGTCGTCCATGCCGTCGATGTCTTCGGAGCTGAAGTCAAGCATGTCGGTTAGATCGTCGACAGTGGCTACAAAGTGGGTGGTGGGTGGGCTTTGAATTTCCTCATCGTCCGTATCCCACCCTCGCTGACCGTAGTCCGGCCAGGGCTCTCCTGATAAAGAGAGAGAATTAAGAGAATTCAGGATGTCGCCAAAAGGCGAATGCTGAAAGATGTCTGCGGCGGTGAACCCCATTATCGGCGCCCAATCGGATTCGATTGGCAGGGGCGCAGGGGGTTCGGAGTCTGGGGAGGAGTCCGGATCCTTGGAGTCACAGGTCGTGCAGAGTGCGGGGCTAGCGTTCGGCTCGATCACTTTCGAGATCGCAGCCCCCGAGGTGACGTCCAACCGTTTGTCCTCGATTGGCGCAATAGGCTCCGAATTAGGGGTCGGAACCGATGCGTGTGCGGCCTCCAGGACACTGTCCGGGGGCAGAGCTAGATCATGCCCCTCGAGATAGTGCGGCACGCTTGGCCGTGGCTCGAGCCCGTCGAAGATCAAGTCTCCGCGGACGTCAGCCGTGTAGTTTAAGCTTCCAAACCTGACTTGATGTCCAGGGGCGTAGCTTTCGATCTGCTCCAGGTGGCCGAGCGAATTGGCCCGCAGAGCGAAGCCGCCGAAGACGAGGATCTGTCCGGGGAGCAAAGTCTCACCCTGGACCACATCGTTGTTGATGATCAAAGGAGCCATCGGGCCTAAAGGCGACGACACAGAGGAACTCTCAATGAAAGCACCAATGTCGGTGTCAAAACTGGCGGATCTCGGGTAGTGGGTCCCGAACTGTGCGTCTAGGCCGGATGGTAACAGGAGGCAGGGAACACGATGTTTTACCCAGGTTCGGGCCCTCTTGATGGAGGTAAAACCCTACGTCCTGCTTGATTAATATTGATGATATGGGTAGTACAAGAGTAGATCTACCACGAGACAAGGAGGCTAAACCCTAGAAGCTAGCCTATGGTATGATTGTTGTATATGGAGTTGATTGCCTACGGACTACAACCCTCCGGTTTATATAGACACCGGATAGGGTTAGGGTTACATAGAGTCGGTTACAATGGTAGGAGATCTTGAATATCCGCATCGCCAAGCTTGCCTTCCACGCCAAGGAAAGTCCCATCCGGACACGAGACGAAGTCTTCAATCTTGTATCTTCATAGTCCAGGAGTCCGGCTGAAGGTATAGTCCGGCTACCTGAACACCCCCTAATTCAGGACTCCCTCAGTGGGTGTATGATATCGGCGAAAGGTGCGCGGTATTAGAGAGGCTAGCAATGGTGGAAGGGTGAGAGTGCATATAATCCACTGACTCAACATTATTCATAAAGAACTCATATACTTATTGCAAAAATCTACAAGTTATCAAAGCAAAGTATTACGCGCATGCTCCTAGGGGATAGATTGGTAGGAAAATACCATCGCTCGTCCCCGACCGCCACTCATAAGGAAGACAATCAATAAATAAATCATGCTCCGACTTCATCACATAACGGTTCACCATACGTGCATGCTACGGGAATCACAAACTTTAACACAAGTACTTCTCAAATTCACAACTACTCAATTAGCACAACTTTAATATCACCATCTTCATGTCTCAAAACAATTATCAAGCATCAAACTTTTCATAGTATTCAACACACTCATAAGAAAGTTTTATTATTCTTGAATACCAACCATTTTAGGATTATTTAAAAAAATTACCATGCTATTTAAGACTCTCAAAATAATCTAAGTGAAGCATGAGAGATCAATATTTTCTATAAAACGAATCCACCACCGTGCTCTGAAGGATATAAGTGAAGTACTAGAGCAAAACTATATAACTCAAAAGATATAAGCGAAGCACATAGAGTATTCTTACAAATTCCAAATCATGTATGGCTCTCGCAAAAGGTGCGTACAGCAAGGATTATTTTGGTAAACTAACATATAAAGACTCAAATAATACAAGACGCTCCAAGCAAAACACATATCATGTGGTGAATAAAAATATAGCTCCAAGTAAACTTACCGATAGAAGTAGACGAAAGAGGGGATGCCTTCCGGGGCATCCCCAAGATTTGGCTTTTAGGTGTCCTTAGATTATCTTGGGGGTGCCATGGGCATCCCCAAGCTTAGGCTCTTGCAACTCCTTGTTCCATAATCCATCAAATCTTTACCCAAAACTTGAAAACTTCACAACACAAAACTTAAAGTAGAAAATCTCGTGAGCTCCGTTAGCGAAAGAAAACAAAAGACCACTTCAAGGTACTGTAATGAACTCATTCTTTATTTATATTGGTGTTAAACCTACTGTATTCCAACTTCTCTATGGTTTATAAGCTATTTTACGAGCCATAGATTCATCAAAATAAGCAAACGACACATGAAAACAGAATCTGTCAAAAACAGAACAGTCTGTAGTAATCTGTAGCTAGCTCAAAATATGGAACCCCAAAAATTCTAAAATAAATTGATGGACGTGAGAAATTTATCTATTAATCATCTGCAAAAATAATTAACTAAATAGCACTTTCCAAGTAAAAATGGCAGCAGTTCTCGTGAGCGCTAAAGTTTCTGTTTTTTACAGCAAGATTAACAAGACTTTCCCCAAGTCTTCCCAATGGCACAAACATTAATTAAACACAAAAAATACAACCAAAACAGAGGCTAGATAAATTATTTATTACTAAACAGGAGCAAAAAGCAAGGAATAAAAATAGAATTTGGTTGCCTCCCAACAAGTGCTATCGTTTAACGCCCCTAGCTAGGCATAAAAAGCAAGGATAGATCTAGGTATTGCCATCTTTGGTAGGCAACCCATAAGTGGATATCATAATAGATTCATATAAGGTAATTTAATTTTCTTTCTAGGAAAGTGTTCCATGACTTTCCTTAACGGAAATTGGAATCTAATATTTCCTTCCTTCATATCAATAATTGCACCAATCGTTCTAAGGAAATGTCTACCAAGAATAATAGGACATGAAGGATTGCAACCTATGTCAAGAACAATAAAATCTACGGGTACATAATTCCTATTTGCAACAATAAGAACATCATTAATTCTTCCCATAGGTTTCTTAATAGTGGAATCCGCAAGGTGCAAGTTTAGAGAGCAATCATCAAAATCATGGAAACCTAACAAATCACACAAAGTCTTTGGAATCGTGGAAACACTAGCACCCAAATCACATAAAGCATAGCATTCATGATATTTAATTTTAATTTTAATAGTTGGTTCCCACTCATCATAAAGTTTTCTAGGGATAGAAACTTCCAATTCAAGTTTTTCTTCATAAGATTGCATCAAGGCATCAATGATATGTTTAGTGAACGCTTTATTTTGACTATAAGCATGAGGAGAATTTAGCACGGATTGCAACAAGGAAATACAATCAATCAAAGAGCAATTTTCATAATTAAATTCCTTGAAATCCAAAATAGTGGGTTTAGCAACATCTAGGGTTTTAATTTCTTCAATCCCACTTTCATCAATTTTAGCATCAAGATCTAGAAACTCTGAATTCTTGGAACACCTTCTAGGTAAAGGTGGATCATATTCAGTCCCATCATTATTACAATTCATATTGCAAAACAAAGATTTAATAGGGGACACATCAATAACTTTTAGATCTTCATCTTTATTTTCATAGCAATCCGGTTTAGCGGCCATTCTATTAACTAAGGTGGCTTGCTTATCCAAAATTTCAGCGGTCAACTTCTCAAGACGAGCAATTTGGGATCTTAAACCATCAAATTCTTTAGCATATCATCGAGATCTTTATTCATAAAACTCATAAAACTTTTTTTTCCTTAAGCTTGTTTCTAAAGAAACTATTATGCTCAAATTGCAAGACCATAAAACTCCTAACATTGTTTTCGATTTCTTCTAACCTTTTAAGGTGAAGATCACCAAATCGGGGAAGAGCCATCGAGACAAGCAAGCAAACTAACACACAAGCAAACAAAAAGCAGGCGGGCAAAAAGAGGCAAATAGGAAAAGAGAGGGAGGATAGAGAGAGAGGGCGAATAAAACGGCAAGGGTGAAGTGGGGAGAGGAAAACGAGAGGCAAATGGCAAATAATGTAATGCGGGAGATAAGGATTGTGATGGGTACTTGGTATATTGACTTTCGCGTAGACTCCCCGGCAACGGTGCCAGAAATGGCTCGTTGTCGGGAGTCAAATCTTGACTTGCACGAACCTCCCCGACAACGACGCCAGAAATCCTTCTTGCTACCTCTTGAGCACTGCGTTGGTTTTCCCCGAAGAGGAAGGGATGATGTAGTAAAGTACGTAAGTATTTCCCTCAGTTTTTGAGAACCAAGGTATCAATACAGTAGGAGGCTACGGGTGAGTCCCTCGTACTTGCACAAAACAAATAAATCCTCACAACCAACGCGATAAGGGGTTCTCAATCCCTACACGGCCACTTACGAGAGTGAGATCTGATAGATATGGTAAGATAATATTTTTGGTATTTTTATGAAAAAGATGCAAAGTAAAAGCAAAGGAAATAACTTAAGTATTGGAAGATTAATATGATGAAGATAGACCCGGGGGCCATAGGTTTCGCTAGTGGCTTCTCTCAAGAGCATAAGTATTCTACGGTGGGTGAACGAATTACTGTTGAGCAATTGACAGAATTGAGCATAGTTATGAGAATATCTAGGTATGATTTTGTATATAAGCATCACGTCCGAGACAAGTAGACCGACTCCTGCCTGCATCTACTACTATTACTCCACTCATCGACTGGTATCCGGCATGCATCTAGAGTATTAAGTTAATGAAAACAGAGTAACGCCTTAAGCAAGATGACATGATGTAGAGGGATAAACTCATGCAATATGATAAAAACCCCGTCTTGTTATCCTCGATGGCAACAATAAAATGCGTGCCTTGCTGCCCCTACTGTCATTGGGAAAGGACACCGCAAGATTGAACCCAAAGCTAAGCACTTCTCCCATTGCAAGAAAGATCAATCTAGTAGGCCCAACCAAACTGATAATTCGAAGAGACTTGCAAAGATAACCAATCGTACATAAAAGAATTCAGAGAAGATTCAAATATTATTCATAGATAGACTTGATCATAAACCCACAATTCATCGGTCTCAACAAACACACCGCAAAAATAAGATTACATCGAATAGTTCTCCACAAGAGAGGGGGAGAACATTGTATTGAGATCCAAAAAGAGAGAAGAAGCCATCTAGCTAATAACTATGGACCCGTAGGTCTGAGGTGAACTACTCACACTTCATCGGAGGGGCTATGGTGATGATGTAGAAGCCCTCCGTGATCGATGCCCCCTCGGGCGGAGCTCCGGAATAGGCCCCAAGATGGGATCTCATGGATATAGAAAGTTGCTGCGGTGGAATTAGGGTTTTGGCTCCGTATCTGATCGTTTGGGGGTACGTAGGTATATATAGGAGGAAGGAGTACGTCAGTGGAGCAACAGGGGGCCCACGGGGGGGGGGGGGGCGGCGGGGGGGGGGGGGGGGGGTGGTAGGCGCGCCCCCTACCTCGTGGCCTCCTCTTTTATGTCTTGGCATAGGGTCCAAGTCTCCTGGGTCTTGTTCATTGAGAAAATCATGTTCCCGAAGGTTTCATTCCGTTTGGACTTCGTTTGATATTACTTTTCTTCGAAACCCTAAAATAGGAAAAAACAACAATTCTGGGCTGGGCCTCCCGTTAATAGGTTAGTCCCAAAAATAATATAAAAGTGGATAATAAAGCCCAATAATGTCCAAAACAGTAGATAATATAGCATGGAGCAATCAAAAATTATAGATACATTGGAGACGTATCAGATAGCCGTTATCGCGTGTCGGGGCACGTCCTCGTGATCCATAGATTGATCTGTTCTGACCAGCTCTACTGTCCGAGTCCTGCCATAGGTCATATGTGTGTCCCCGAGCTATTTTATGTTCAGCTTGAGTTGCTGCTTTATCCCAACCGCGTCTGTCGGTGTCAAAACCGGCGGATCTCGGGTAGGGGGTCCCGAACTGTGCGTCTAGGCCGGATGGTAACAGGAGGCAGGGGCTACGATGCTTTACCCAGGTTTGGGCCCTCTCGATGGAGGTAAAACCCTACGTCCTGCTTGATTAATATTGATGATATGGGTAGTACAAGAGTAGATCTACCACGAGATCAGAGAGGCTAAACCCTAGAAGCTAGCCTATGGTATGATTGTATGTTGTGATTGTTGTCCTACGGACTAAAAACCTTCGGTTTATATAGACATCGGAGAGGGTTAGGGTTACACAAGGTCGGTTACAAAGGAGGAGATATCCATATCCGTATTGCCTAGCTTGCCTTCCACGTCAAGTAGAGTCCCATCCGGACACGAGACGAAGTCTTCAATCTTGTATCTTCATAGTCTAACAGTCCGGCCAATGGAGATAGTCCGGCTATCCGGAGACCCTCTAATCCAGGACTCCCTCAGTAGCCCCTGAACCAGGCTTCAATGACGATTAGTCCGGCGCGTAGTATTATCTTCGGCATTGCAAGGCGAGTTCCTTCTCCGAATACATCACAAAAGATTTTGAATACGAGGATAGTGTCCGACCCTGCACAATAAGTTCCACATTCCACCGTAGAGAGAATAATATTTTTTGCAGATCTATTCTGCTGGCTTGTTTTGGAAGCATGACGTTATGTCATGGCCCGGTGATTATTCGAACCGTTTCCTTAAACCAGCCCCGCACATAATGCGAGGCAGTTTTTCGACACGTCTTGTCAAGGCAGAGATCGTGTCCCCTTATTATGGGATACTCATCAATACAGGTGTGGGTAACCCAACCGCACCATCAATTACGGTGCTTGGGGGATAAGCGAGTTTTACCAGGCAAGTGGGGACGCTTAGCTTCATCCACCCATATAAAGGGACAATGATTCACCTTTCTATCCACGCCTTCTTCCTCCTTTGCTCATCTGTTTTCGCACACTCGAGCTCTAGAGCCCAAGTCCACACTTCCCACCTCAACCTTCTCCAACCATGTCCGGAGCGGGAGGCAGGTGGATGGTCTCCTCTGTCACGGAGGGAGACATCAAGAAACTGAGGAGAGCCGGATACCTGCCCGACGACATCGCGCACCGGCTCCCCGATGAGGGGCAGCTCATCCCCACCCCCAGGCCCCATGAGAGGGTAGTATTCCTCACTCATTTCCTCCACGGACTGGGATTCCCTCTCCATCCATCCGTCCGGGGGCTCATGTTCTATTACGGCCTGGATTTCCACGATCTGTCCCCGAACTTCATCCTCAACATCTCGGCATTTATCGTCATGTGCGAGGCCTTCCTTCGCATCAAGCCCCACTTCGGCTTATGGCTGAAGACCTTCAATGTCAAGCCGAAGGTGGTGGGCGGCTGCCAGGCGGAGTGCGGAGGCGCCATGGTGGGCAAGATGCCCAACGTAACATGGCTCGAGGGCTCCTTTGTGGAAACCATAAAGGGGTGGCAATCGGGGTGGTTCTACATCACCGAGCCGCGCGACCCTGTATGGGCAGCGGCCCCCGAGTTCCAATCTGGCATCCCCACATGGCTCACCTCCTGGAAAGAGAAGGGCCTGTCCTGGGGTAGTTCATAAGAGCTGACCGAACTCCAAACATGTATTCAAAACATGGTGAACAAGAAGCTCAAGCTTGTCAACATAGTCCAAGTTATGCTCATCCGCCGGATCCTCCCGTGCCAACAACGGGAGTTCAACTTGTGGGAGTTCGACCCGACGCAGCACCGAACTCTGAACAGGCTCTTCGACATGACTCATTAAGATGCCTGGAGGGTGCTATTCAAAAGTGCCGAGGTTCCCCCTCCTATTACTGAGGATCGCGGATTCAGCGTGAAGCGCCAAGCCAGTGCGGTAAGCTGCTTTACCTTTCACAGGATGCTTGTTTTTTATATAGATCAACTCTATGCGGGATCTAAACTCCCGTACCTTTGACAAGACTGGCAGAAGATGGCCGGACAGATCGACTGTCCGGCTCCTTTGCCCGAAGGCCCCGCAGACGCTCTTCTGGCGAAGATGTTGACTCCGGCCCCTTATACGGTGCCGGAGAAGACCAAGAAGGCCAAGGGAACCCGAAAGAGTTCCCGACGCCAGGCGTCGTCAGACTCACCGTCCGATGACTCTGCGGCGCACTCTTCCCCCGAAGACGAGGAAGAAGAAGAAGATGCTCCCCCACCAACGGGGGGAGACAGGAAAAGGAAGGCCGCCCCCACTGGGGGGGGGCGAAGGGTCCAAGAAGGGAAGGACTCTCCTTCCGGACAGCTCCACCGCCGCCGATGAAGGCGAAGACGAGTGGTTGCCCAGGGCCAAGCCCCCGAGGAGATCGTAAGTATTCGGATACCAGAGTAACCCATAGGATTCCTTTGTCGCACTGCTTTCCCTAACGCCAAACACAATTATGTAGGCCACCCCGAGCCAGTATCGATGTATCGTCGGACGGCTCCTTGGGCTTGTCGGACATGGATAGCGATCCAGTCCCGACCGCCACCTCCCCTCATCCTGCCGACGATGTCGAGGTGTTGTCTCAAGAGGCACCGGATCAAGGGGAGACAGTCCCGGAGGCACCTCAAGGCGACCTTCCGGACTCTGGGAGCCGAGGGGACGGGCCCCCTGAGAGCTCCGAGTTCGGCCCTCAGCCGAACACCGCGCCGGAACCTCCAGCGGTTCCAGGCTCGGGCAGGCGGCCTCCTTCTAAAAGGGGCGAGGCGCTTGTGCCGGTGACCTCTGTCCATCCAGAGGCACCGGACAATCTGCTGGAAGTGCTTCGCAGTGTTTCCATCGATGAGGAGCACCGGACTATCATGAGTGCGGTGATCCAGAAGGTTCAGTCCGCCAAGAGTGGATTGACTGAAGCCTGTGCCAGCCTTCTAACAGGCTTTGAGGTAAGTGTTTTAAAATGTAGTAGAAATATTACCGCATAGACAGTAGCCCCTGATGCTTTGTTCGGTGTTCACAAAGAAAATCCAAACAGAGGATCAAATAATATCGCAGGAGTCTAATATAAGTGTGTCAATATGCATATGCAGGCTTCGCTGCTGGCATCTGCCGCACTGACTGCGGAGGTCGCCGTACTGAAGCAGGACCTCGAGGGGTCCAGGAAAGAGCTCGGCCTTGCCAAGAGGCAACTCGAGGATAACAAGGGTAAGTAATACCCTGTCTATATATATGTATATATAAAAGAGGACGCGATTGCAGAATGACAGGATCATCGTATGTTTGCCAGGGGCCACGACCGAGGTGGCGACCCTGAAGCAAGTGCTAACCAAGGCCGAAGATAAAGTGGCCAAGGAGCGCACCGAGCAGGAAAAACAAGAGGCTCGTGTGGGCGAGGTGCAGCAAGAGCTCCAGGCTCTCGTGACGAAGCACGAGCCGTTGGAGCTTGACTCGAAGACACGAGAGTCTGAGCTTGCCGCGGCCCTTGAGAGCGCAAAGAGTGCCAAGGCCGAGGCCCAGAAGGCCCTCCAGGAGATCGACGCAATGAAGAAGATAGCGGCGGGTAAGGCATTCTATATGCAGAGCAAGCATGTAAAAGTAAATTACCGATTACTTACCCGAATTCGGAGCTCTCCAGGAGCATTCGCAGATTTTCCCCGTAGTGTGTCGGATGCCACGCAGTTTTACCAGGCCGAGGAGGGAAGCTCAATGGAGAAGCTGTTCTGGTCTCAGTATACTAGGACCGAACACCCAATGCCTCTGAGCGACCAGCTAAAGCAGCTGGTCGAGCTGCACAAGGCAGCCGAACAGGCCATGAAGGGCCTTATAGTCCGGCTGTGGCCTGGCGACGTCCTTCTGAATAGCTACTTCGGCCTGGTGAGGCGGCTTGTCGATGCTTGCCCACGGCTGGAGGTCATCAAGTGGTCCGTCTGCATCGAAGGTGCACGCCGGGCTTTCGCCCGTGTGAAGGTGTAGTGGGCCAAGCTAGACGCTGTGAAGCTGATCAAGGAAGGGCCGCCGCAGGGCAAGGAGCATCGCACCCCCGAAATTTATTATGAGGGTGTCCTGAAGGATGCCCGTCTTGTAGCGGACGAATGTTCAAAGGATGTAATATTTGAGTAAACTTGCTTGTGTGATCCTGTATGATGAAAACTTGTTTCATATGCGCTATGCAACGCTTGTGTGAATTTAAAATATTACCTTCTGTTTGGCCGTTTATCCAATCTGAGAGATGGCTAGTCCTCGGCTTCTGCCCCCATGCCACGAGTGCTGGGGTGTTCGGGATAAACCTGAGCACTCTTGTTCCCATATTTGGGTCCTTCGAGGGAGGTGCTCAGCACAACGAACAAGGCAACCGGACTAATAATGCTTTATCACTCTCACTTAGCTATAGAATTCTATAATTTTAAATTTCGGTGAAGCCCCTGGTATTCGGAAGGCCGAATTCGGGGCACGATACACGCCTATAAGCTGGACAGGGCCGGCCCCTTGCCCTAAGCGACATAAGTCTTTAGGGACTCGAAAAACCTCGCCGAACAGCGACCAGTCTCTCGCCTTATCATGACAGTCAGTTTTAGCTTTCTCTACTAAGGTGCTAAGCCCGGCAAAACCGGGGCACAATCGCAGTAGTTCTCCTAGCGCTACCTTAGCTGATAGAGCGGAACGTAAGGTACCAAAACATAGGAGCCGTGCAAACCCAACATTTGACCAAAGACATGATTCGGAGCTGATGCATATAATTCTATAAGTTCGGGGTGCCGCACTTGTGAAAGTGTTCGGACTTTTCACACCGTATTGTGGGGTACATAAGCCCCTGGTGTATTGGTTGTACCAGAGTGTACGGTTGCAAGGCATCATTAATGAACACACACACACACACACATATATATATATATATAACAAGAATGCAATAATAGTCGTAATGTCATGCATTGTTTATTAAAAAATTGCGTTAAAGCAGAGTGATACAGATAGTGCGATAAGCAAAGAGTAGGACTATGTCCCTTCCAAGGGCAAGCTGAGGAATGATATTAAATCGAATATTTCACTCGTTACTGTAATCAACCTGGGAATTCCATGGTATGACGTAGCTGTCTGCCTCCTTGGTTGCTACATCATGTGTTTGGCAATAGTGCTGCCGGACCGTGTTTCCAGAGATTAAGGTCCTGAAAGAAAAAGGAAAAATAACCAAACGGGAAACCCCTAGTGCGGTTTAGGCCGCGTTTTGGGGCGTGCTGCAGTTGTGCCCCCTCCCCGCCTGTGCCCATGGTATTTTTAATGCGTAACTATGTACGCGCGGCACGAATTTCGCTGTTGGAATAGGATTGGGGTGGCCGCCGTATTGCTATGCGAGCTCAGATCACGCCAAGTGGTCTATTTACCGATTGCCCCGAGCGCGCTTAAAGGTGTCTAGGCTTTGAATCGCCGAACTAGTTGATTGCCTTGAGAGGCTGCTTTGCGCTTCTGCTGCGAGGGCCGCGGTGTGCTCCTCTGTTCGGAGAGAGCGCTCTGTGTTTCCATTGACTGTAATAACTCCGCGAGGTCCTGGCATCTTGAGCTTGAGGTATGCATAATGCGGTACCGCATTGAATCTAGTGAATGCGGTTCGCCCGAGCAGCGCGTGATAACCACTACGGAACGGGACTACATCGAAGATTAACTCTTCGCTTCGGAAATTATCCGGGGATCCGAAGACCACTTCTAGTGTAACTGAGCCTGTACAATGGGCCTCTACACCTGGAATGACGCCCTTAAAGGTTGTTTTTGTGGGTTTGATCCTTGAGGGGTCTATACGCATTTTGCGCACTGTGTCCTGATAAAGCAGGTTCAGGCTGCTGTCGCCATCCATAAGGACTCGAGTGAGGTGAAATCCGTCAATGATTGGGTCTAGGACCAGTGCGGCGAATCCGTCATGACGGATACTAGTTGGGTGGTCCCTGTGATCGAAGGTGATCGGGCAGGAGGACCAAGGGTTGAACTTTGGGGCGACTGGCTCCAACACATATACGTCCCTGAGTGCACGCTTTCGCTCCCTCTTGGGGATGTGGGTCGCGTATATCATGTTCACCGTCCGCACTTGCGGGGGAAACCTCTTCTGCCCTCCGGTGTGCGGCTGCCGGGGTTCCTCCTCGTCATCGCTATGCGGCCCCTTGTCCTTATTTTTGGCAATTAACTTGCCGGCCTGCTTGAACACCCAACAATCCCTGTTGGTGTGATTGGCTGGCTTGTCTGGGGTGTCGTTTATTTGACACGAACAATCGAGTATACGGTCCAAGATGGACGGACCCGGCGTACTTTGTTTGAATGGCTTTTTTCGCTGACCGGGTTAGAGCCTTTGAATCCGGCATTGGCTGCCGTATCCTCAGTATTTTCACTGTTAATGTGGCGCTTATGTTTGTTATGACGTGACCTGCTATTGCCGTCCTTGGTATCTGAGGTACCATGGTTCTTTGATATGTTATTACTGCGAGCCAGCCAGCTGTCTTCTCCCGCACAAAAGCGGGTCATGAGCGTCGTGAGAGCTGCCATAGATTTCGGCTTTTCCTGACCAAGGTGCCGGGGTAGCCACTCATCTCGGATGTTGTGTTTGAAAGCCGCTAAGGCCTCCGCATCCGGAAAGTCGACGATTTGATTTTTCTTTGTAAGGAACCGAGTCCAGAATTGCCTAGCCGACTCTTCTGGCTGCTGAATTATGTGGCTCAAGTCATCGGTGTCTGGTGGTCGCACATAAGTGCCCTGAAAGTTGTCGAGGAATGCGGCTTCCAGATCTTCCCAATAGCTAATGGAGTCCGCTGGCATGCTGTTAAGCCAATGCCGCGCTGGTCCTTTGAGCTTTAGTGGGAGGTATTTGATAGCGTGTAAGTCATCACCGCGGGCCATGTGGATGTGGAGGAGGAAATCCTCAATCCATACTGCGGGATCTGTTGTGCCGTCGTATGATTCAATATTTACAGGTTTGAAACCTTCTGGAATTGATGTTCCATTACTTCGTCTGTGAAGCATAAGGGGTGTGCAGCACATCTGTATTGGGATATATCGCGACGCAACTCGAATGGGTCTTGCCCGCTGTGTTCCGCCCGGCTGGATTTGCTTTTACTGTATTCGGCGTGACATTTATCGTCTCGTAGAGTGGTGCACCGCCGTGATCCGTAGATCGATCTTGCATGCTTTGATTTGTCCTCCAATATGTCTCGCAGGTCTGGCGTATCTCCCCATGCCTTTTTATTTGAATGGCGTCGGGGTGGAGGCTGAGATTTTGGCTGGAATGCCTCTCTATCATGGCCCCGAGGTGCCCGATCAGCCATATCATACGCTTCTTCCTCCAGTCAGGGTAGTAACCTACGCTTTGGGTAATTTTTGGAGGGTTGCTCGAGTTTATATTCCTCGGCCGCGAGGACTTCAGTCCATCTGTTAGCTAGCAGATCTTGATCAGCTTGAAGCTGCTGCTGCTTTTTCTTCAGGCTATTTGCCGTGGCCATAAGCCGCCGCTTGAAGCGCTCTTGTTCGACGGGATCCTTTGGTACGGCGAATTCACCGTCGCCGAGGCTTGCCTCATCTTTGGTGGGGAGCATGTAATTGTCATCCTCCTCCTCTCCGTCTGCCGCTCTCTCAGGAGAGCTGGCTCCTTCATCCTCCTGCTCTAAATCTTGCTGGAGGGGATTGTTGTTGTCTTCGGCGCTATCCGGAGTGTTATTATCTCCTGTGCCGGTATCACCACTTTCGCTTTGGCGGGACTTAGAGCGGCGCCGCTGACGTCGGCGCTTGGGTTGCTTCTTGGAGGGGTCATCCTCCGCTATCCCGTCGCCATTTCCTTCATTGGGTGTATCCACCATGTATATGTTATATGACAAGGTGGCTTTCCAGTGCCCTATAGGCGCTGGTTCATGTTCGTCTTCTACATCGTCATCCATACCGTCGATGTCTTTAGAGTCGAAGTCGAGCATGTCGGTTAAATCATCGACAGTGGCTATGAAGTGGGTGGTGGGTGGGCGTCGAATTTCTTCGTCATCCGCATCCCAATCCTGTTGGCCATAGTCCGACCAGGGCTCTCTTGACAAAGAGAGAGACTTTAGTGAATTTAGGATGTCGCCGAAGGGAGAGTGCTGAAAGATATCCATGGAGGTGAATTCCATGATCGGCGCCCAATCGGATTTGATTGGCAGGGGCGCGGGCGGTCCGGAGTCAGAAAAAGAGTCCGGCACCCTAGAGTCACGGGCTGCGTAGAGGGTTATGCTGGTGTTCAGCTCGACCGCCGTTGAGACTGCAGCCCCTGAGGCGGTGTCTAACCACCCGTCCTCGATTGGCGCAGTTGGCTCCGAGCTAAGGGTCGGAGCTGATGCGGGCGCGGCTTCTGGGGTACTGTTCGGCGGCAGAGCTAGGTCATACCCATCGCGACAGTGCGGCGCGCCCGGCTATGGCTCGAATCCGTCGAAGATCAAGTCTCCACGGATGTCGGCCGTGTAGTTCAAACTTCCAAATCTGACCTGACGGCCAGGGGCGTAGCTTTCAATCTGCTCCAGATAGCCAAGCGAATTAGCCCGTAGTGCAAAGCCGCCGAATACGAAGATCTGTCCGGGGAGAAAAGTCTCACCCTGGACCGCATCGCTATCGATGATAGTAGGAGCCATCGAGCCTAACAGCGACGACACAGAGGAACTCTCAATGAAAGCACCAATGTCGGTGTCAAAACCGGTGGATATCGGGTAGGGGGTCCCGAACTGTGCGTCTAGGCTGGATGGTAACAGGAGGCAGGGGACACGATGCTTTACCCAGGTTCGGGCCCTCTCGATGGAGGTAAAACCCTACGTCCTGCTTGATTAATATTGATGATATGGGTAGTACAAGAGTAGATCTACCACGAGATCAGAGAGGCTAAACCCTAGAAGCTAGGCTATGGTATGATTGTATGTTGTGATTGTTGTCCTACGGACTAAAACCCTTCGGTTTATATAGACACCGGAGAGGGTTAGGGTTACACAAGGTCGGTTACAAAGGAGGAGATATCCATATCCGTATTGCCTAGCTTGCCTTCCACGCCAAGTAGAGTCCCATCCGTACACGAGACGAAGTCTTGAATCTTGTATCTTCATAGTCTAACAGTCCGGCCAATGGAGATAGTCCAGCTATCCGGAGACCCCCTAATCTAGGACTCCCTCAGCGTGCTAGTCGATCAGCTGCATTGTGCAATGATGGTACGGGCTCCAGCACCTCGTCATCGACCTAAGGTAGCAGTTTGTGCTTCGGGTTACTTTTGTCTAGGCACTTGAGGCGTATTCTTCGGCTGCCAGGACATCAGTCCATCTATCATTGAGCAGATCTTGATTAGCTTGAAGCTGCTGCTGCTTCTTTTTTAGGCTCCTTGCCGTGGCTATTAGCTGGTGTTTGATGTTCTCCTACTTGAGAGGTTCCTCAGGCACGATAAAATCCTCGGTGCCGAGGCTCGCCTCATCCTCGGAGAGCGGAAGGTAATTACAGTCCTCCAAGTCTTCGTGCGTGGCCTATTCATCAGGGCTAACTTGCCCGTCTTCCCGTTCATCTTGTTCGGAAGTTGCACCAACGGGGTCTTCATTGTCTTCGGCACCGTTCGGAGTGTTATCTTCTCCTGTGCCGGTGTCGATGTCTTTGCTGCGGCGTGACTTAGAGCGGCGCCGCTGATGCTGGTGCTTTGGTTGTATCTCGGGAGGTTTATCCTCAACTGGATCTTCCTTGTCATCGCCACTGTTCACTTTTGGTGCATCCACCATGTATATGTCATACGAGGAAGTGGCCATCCAGCGTCCGGTAAACGACGGGTTTTGGCCTCTTATTCTCCGGCATGTTCGTCCATACCATCGATGTCGTCGGAGCCATAATTGAGCATGTCAGTTAAGTCTTCGACAGTGGCTAGTAAGTGGGCGGGGGGTGGGAAGCGAAATTCGTCATTAGCCTCCAGTTCGAACCGGATATAATTCAGTCGTGAGTCCCCTGCTAAGGATAGTGTTTTTAATGAGTTTAGCACATCACCTAAAGGCGAGTGCCGAAAGATGTCCGCGGAGCTGAATTCGACGATCGACACCCGATGAAGCTCGTCGTGCGCGGACGCACATGCCTCGGAACCTGTAGCCGGAAACGTGTCTGAGGTTCTGGCAACATAGATCTTACTTGAGGTTGGGTTTGTGTGCGGCTCCAACGCCGCTGAGTCTGCGGCCTCCATGGCGGGGTTGAGCCTCCCATCCACGGATGGCGTGACCTGCTCCGGATCTAGAGCCGGAGCAGTTGCAAGTCCTATCTCCTGGGTGTAGTTCGATGACAGATTTAAGCCATGTTCATCATGGTGACAGGGAGCGGCTACTGCCATAGTCTCGAATCCGTCGAAGATCAAATCTCCGGAGATGTCCGCGACGTAGTTCAATCTTCCAAATCTGACCTGATGGCCGGGGGCGTAGCTATCGATCTGCTCTGGATGGCCAAGCGAGTTGGCCCGCAGTGCGAAGCCGCCGAACACGAAGATCTGTCCGGGGAGGAAGGTTTCTCCCTGGACAATGTTGTTGTGGATGATTGACGGGGCCATCGAACCTCTTGGCAACAACACAGTGGAGCTCTCAATGAAAGCACCAATGTCGGTGTCAAAACCGGCGGATCTCGGGTAGGGGGTCCCGAACTGTGCGTCTGAGGTTGATGGTAACAGGAGACAGGGAACATAATGTTTACCCAGGTTCGGGCCCTCACGATGGAGGTAAAACCGTACATCCTGCTAGATTAATATTGATGAGTATGGGGTTACAAGAGTTGATCTACCACGAGATCGTAATGGCTAAAACCCTAGAAGTCTAGCCTATCTGATTATGATTGTTCTTTGTCTCTATGGACTAAACCCTCTGATTTATATAGACACCGGAGGGGACCAGGGTTGTACAAAGTCGGTTACAGAGAAAGGAATCTTCATGTTGGGATGCCAAGCTTGCCCTCCACGCCAAGGAGAGTCCCATCTGGACACGGGTGGGAGTCTTCGGTCTTGCATCTTCACAGTCCATTAGTCCAGCCCACATACCATAGTCCGGACGCCCAAGGACCCCCTAATCCAGGACTCCCTCAGTCATCCTCCGCCTTGGTGCTCTCGCCGCGCCGCCGCCGTCTGTCATTCCCAGCATGGTCAACAAAACAAGAGGAATCAGGAGACAACTGTTCGTCGAGAGGCTGACAGTCACGGGCCCACCAGGTCCATGGCCTAGGTTTTGTTGTTTAACATGGGCAGCCCACGACATGTTTCAACATTTTTTGGATCTAGTAGGTATCAAGCGGCCTCTAGTCCTCCCAACCTAGCTTGTCTATAACATCAGCAACCCAAGTTATGTTTGCTTTTTCAAGACGACGCACCAGGCCATCCCTCTACTCCCACACATCAGCCACATCAGTAAGATAAAATAGGAGATGACAAGGTGCATACGTGGGCTGCTTCACCACACACTAGATTATAGATCCACAAAAACAAGCATACATATAGGGAGTATTGAGTAATGTGCATGGTATGAATAAGGAATTTGGTTTTACAAGTAAAACTTGGAACTTACGGTTCTTGCGAACATGCATTTTGATAGAAACAGTAAACTAAACAACAGTAAATGATATGGAGTATGAGAAAATTAAACATCAGTTGAGGATAAAGGCTTTAGAAAGACTGACTTACATTAACAGTTAACACCCGCTTTATAATGCCCTTCTCCATGTCAAGGGAAGGATAACTCAAGAATTTCAACACATAATCTTCTTCATAAGCATTGCCTGTACTCTACATTTTGTAGAGAGTAATTATAGATATGATAATACTGGAAGGGATAGAGGATAATGAAGATAAGATGCAGATTCATGCTACATAATCAACTACCAATCCCTGGAAGTACAAGCGTTACAGGACAAAATGTACTGACAAGACCAATGGGCTACACTTCTGCACTGACATTGTCTGTGTATTCAACTTTTTGGTAAGGTTAAATATAGATCTGATATCTTTTAGTAAATGGTGGGCGAGAGAGATAAGATGTAGAATGCTACACAATGAACCAATCCCTCTTCGCATAATACAAGAGTGTTTTGAACACTAAGTGTACTGTACAAAATGTTCTTATATTATGGGACGGAGGGAGTAGCTATTAATGTAAGTACACTGATAGACGACGTTCAGTCCTTACAAGGGAGGTACTCACAAGAGCAGTGCAGTGTGCAGTATAGTTGTGAGATTCTGTGGTCCCTTGAGAATGATTGTTATTCTGCTAACAATTTTCGTACAAGTGAGACATTAAGGCAAATGCGGAAATGTAGTTCAAATAGTGATGTGATTTCATAGACAGTACCTTACGCTGCAGACGAGACCAACATGTAACAAGATTATTCCAGTCACTGTCGGATAAATGTAGCACCGGAGACTTTACAGAAATTTCGTTTAGAGGCTTTCCATCGGAGTGCGCTTGCCTCAGGTAGGAATGATACTTCATCAAACAATGCTTGAAAAGCGCAACCAACCCTTGCTCGTCTTGGCAATCCAGTTTGGTCCTCGCCTATTTGAAAGAATGAAATCTTGTGTCTTCTGTCAGCAGAAACATATGAAGTAATTACCATGAATAACATTAGCATATTACTTACGCGTAAGTTGCGGAGGAAGACTGGAAATTGTTCTGTGTCTGCGGTATAATCTTTCCATGAAGGAAAGATGCGCACGAAGTTCCTGACAACAATATAGGCTTCATCTTCTAAACTTGGAAGAAATGGAACAGGGGTCCTATTTGCTGCAATTGGGTCTCTTCCTGGTTCGAAAAGGGATTTGGCAACTGGATTTGGTGTACTCTTTGCTGGAATGGGGGTTTTGCGTCATAGAGCTGGTGCTATGTCAACTGGCATCAATGTTTGCTGCAGTTGGCGTCTGCTGAGTTGGGGCATCAGAAATGACTAGTGTAGTAGGGCTAGAGTCTGCTAGAGTTGGGGTGTTTTGCAGGTCAGGTGATATTGCAACTACACCTAATGAGCTATTTGATTTATCATGTGTCACTACCTTTTCCAAATACTTTGCTTGTGCTCCTCCGCGGTCAGCAATTTCCCTCTTCCTTTTGAACGTCTGATACACAAGAACAACATTTGAATGGATAAATATGATATGATGACAGATGTAATATGTACTAAAAATGGATAGGCATGGCGTATTCACATACACGATGTGTAAACTAAGCTAATGGCAGTGCAACAAAGTAGAAGCAATGCAAAGCATCAGTTGCAAGATATGTGCGACCAATATAACCGTGTAAAGTTAGAGCAAGCACCTTGATGGGTGAATAAGATAGGGCATCTGCTTCTGACTCCTCCACTAGGGAGCTAAATTGACTTATGTCTCCTTCTAGCTCAGAATCACTATTAGGATCATATTCTGAGCATGAATCTATAGGTGGAGAGCGTTTGCATTGCATTGCATCCAGACTTGATTTCAGTCCCTTAATGCCAAGTTTGACAGCCATGGCATTGTTCTGCTTTATTCTTTTCATGCGTGCTACCTCTTGAGCACTGCATTGGTTTTCCCTTGAAGAGGAAAGGGTGATGCAGCAGAGCAGCGTAAGTATTTCCCTCAGTTTTTGAGAACCAAGATATCAATCCAGTAGGAGGCCATGCACGAGTCCCTCGCACCTACACAAATAAATAAACTCCTCGCAACCAACGCGATAAAGGGGTTGTCAATCCCTTCATGGTCTCTGATGAGAGTGAGATTTGATAGATATGATAAGATAATATTTTTGGTATTTTTATGATAAAGAGAAATAAAGATGCAAGTAAAATAAATGGCAAAGGAAATAACTAAGTATTGGAAGATTAATATGATGGAAAATAGACCCGGGGGGCATAGGTTTCACTAGAGGCTTCTCTCGAGAGCATACGTATTACGGTGGGTGAACAAATTAATTACTATTGAGCAATTGACATAATTGAGCATAGTTATGAGAATATCTAGGTATGTTCATGTATATAGGCATCACGTCTGAGACAAGTAAACCGACTCCTGTCTGCATCTACTACTATTACTCCACACATCAACCGCTATCCAGCATGCATCTAGAGTATTAAGTTCAAGAGAACAGAGTAACGCTTTAAGCAAGATGACATGATGTAGAGGGATAAACTCATGCAATATGATATAAACCCCATCTTGTTATCCTCGATGGCAACAATACAATATGTGCCTTGCTGCCCTTGCTGTCATTGGGAAAGGACACCGCAAGATTGAACCCAAAGCTAAGCACTTCTCCCATTGCAAGAAAGATCAATCTGGTAGGCCAAACCAAACTGATAATTCGAAGAGACTTGCAAAGATAACCAATCATACATAAAAGAATTCAGAGAATATTCAAATATTGTTCATAGATAAACTTGATCATAAACCCACAATTCATCGGTCTCAACAAACACAACGCAAAAGGAGATTACATCGAATAGATCTCCATAAGAGAGGGGGAGAACTTTGTATTGAGATCGAAAAAGAGAGAAGAAGCCAGCTAGCTAATAACTATGGACCTGAAGGTCTGAAGTAAACTACTCAGACTTCATCGGAGGGGCTATGGTATTGATGTAGAAGCCCTCCGTGATCGATGGCCCCTCCGGCGGAGCCCCGGAAAAGGCCCCAAGATGGGATCTCATGGATACAGAAATTTATGCCGATGGAATTAGGGTTTTGGCTCCGTATCTGGTAGTTTGGGGGTACGTAGGTATATATAGGAGGAAGTAGTACGTCGGTGGAGCAACATGGGCCCCACGAGGGTGGAGGGCGTGCCTAGGGGGTAGCGCGGCCCCCTACCTAGTGCCTTCCCGGTTGATTTCTTGACGTAGGGTCCAAGTCCTCTGGATCATGTTTGTTCCAAAAATCACGTTCCCGAAGGTTTCATTCCGTTTGGACTCCGTTTGATATTCTTTTTCTGCGAAACCCTAAAATAGGCAAAAAACAACAATTCTGGGCTGGGCCTCCGGTTAATAGGTTAGTCCCAAAAGTAATATAAAAGTGTATAATAAAGCCCAATAATGTCCAAAACATGATATAATATAGCATGGAACAATCAAAAATTATAGATATGTTGGAGCCGTATCAAGCATCCCCAAGCTTAATTCCTGCTTGTCCTCGAGTAGGTAAATGATAAAAACAGAATTTTTGATGTGGAATGCTACTTGGCATAATTTCAATGTAATTCTCTTAATTGTGGTATGAATATTCAGATCCGAAAGATTCAAGACAAAAGTTCAATATTGACATAGAAATAATAATACTTCAAACATACTAACTAAGCAATTATGTCTCTTCAAAATAACATGGCCAAAGAAAGTTATCCCTACAAAATCATATAGTCTGGCTATGCTCCATCTTCACCACACAAAGTATTTAAATCATGCACAACCCCGATGACAAGCCAAGCAATTGTTTCATACTTTTGGTGTTCTCAAATTTTTTCAATCTTCATGCAATACATTAGCGTGAGCCATGGACATAGCACTATATGTGGAATAGAATGGTGGTTGTGGAGAAAACAAAAAGGGAGAAGATAGTCTCACATCAACTAGGCGTATAAACGGGCTATGGAGATGCCCATTGATAGATATCAATGTGAGTGAGTAGGGATTGCCATGCAACAGATGCACTAGAGCTATAAGTATATGAAAGCTCAACAAAAAGAACTAAGTGGGTGTGCATCCAACTTGCTTGCTCACGAAGACCTAGGGCACTTTGAGGAAGCCCATCGTTGGAATATACAAGCCAAGTTCAATAGTGAAAAATTCCCACTAGTATATGAAAGTGATAGCATAGGAGACTCTCTATCATGAAGATCATGGTGCTACTTTGAAGCACAAGTGTGTAAAAAAGGATAGTAGTTTTCCCCTTATTTATTTATTCTTTTTTTGGGCCTTCTTTTTTTATTTGGCCTTTCTCTTTTTTTTTATTGGGCCTTCTTTTTTTGGCCTTTCACTTTTTTTATTGGGACAATACTCTATGAATGATGATCATCACACTTCTATTTATTTACAACTCAATGATTACAACTTGATACTAGAACAAACTATGACTCTATATGAATGCCTCTGGCGGTATACCGGGATAGCAATGATGCATGAGTGACTTATATGAAAGAATTATGAACGGTGGCTTTGCCACAACTAAAATGTCAACTACATGATCATGCCAAGCAATATGACAATGATGGAGCGTGTCATAGTAAATGGAATGGTGGAAAGTTGCATGGCAATATATCTTTGAATGGCTATGGAAATGCCATGATAGGTAGGTATGGTGGCTGTTTTGAGGAAGGTATATGGTGGGTGTATGATACCGGCGAAAGGTGCGCGGTATTAGAAAGGCTAGCAATGGTGGAAGGGTGAGAGTGCGTATGATCCATGGACTCAACATTAGTCATAAAGAACTCACATACTTATTGCAAAAATCTATTAGTTATCGAAGCAAACTACTATGTGCATGCTCCTAGGGGGATAGATTGGTAGGAAAAGACCATCACTCGTCCCCGACCGCCACTCATAAGGAGGACATTCAATAAATACATCATGCTCTGACTTCTTAACATAACGGTTCACCATACGTGCATGCTACGGGAATCACAAACTAGAACACAAGCATTTCTCAAATTCACAACTACTCAACTAGCACGACTCTAATATCACCATCTCCATATCTCATAACAATTATCAAGTTTCAAACTTCTCATAGTATTCAACACACTCATAAGAAAATTTTATTATTAATCTTGAATGCCTAAAATAATTAAAGAAAATTACCATGCTGTTTTGTAGGACTCTCAAAATAATCTAAGTGAAGCATGAGAGAAAAAAAGTTTCTATAAAACAAATCCACCATCATGCCCTAAAAGATATAAGTGAAGCACTAGAGCAAAAACTATATAACTCAAAAGATATAAGTGAAGCACATAGAGTAGTCCAACAATTCCTGAATCATGAGTGTCTCTCTCAAAAAGGTGTGTGCAGCAAGGATGATTATGGAAAACTAACAAATAAAGACTCAAATAATACAAGACGCTCCAAGCAAAACACATATCATGTGGTAAATAAAAATATAACTCCAAGTAAAGTTACCGATAGAAGTAGATGAAAGAGGGGATGCCTTCTGGGGCATCCCCAAGCTTTGGCTTTTAGGTGTCCTTAGATTATCTTGGGGTGACATGGGCATCCCCAAGCTAAGGCTCTTGCCACTCCTTGTTCCATAATCCATCAAATCTTTACCCAAAATTTGAAAACTTCACAACACAAAACTTAAAGTAGAAAATCTCGTGAGCTCCGTTAGAGAAAGAAAACAAAACACCACTTCAAGGTACTGTAATGAACTCATTATTTATTTATATTGGTGTTAGAACTACTATATTCCAACTTCTCTATGGTTTATAAACTATTTTACTAGCCATAGATTCATCAAAATAAGCAAACAACACACGGAAAACAGAATCTGTCAAAAACAGAACAGTCTGTAGTAATCTGCAGCTAACACAAGTTCTGGAACCCCAAAAATTCTAAAATAAATTTCTGTACGTGAGGAATTTATATATTAATCATCTGCAAAAAATAATTAACTAAATATCACTTTCCAAATAAAAATGGCAGCAATTCTCGTGAGCGCTAAATTTTCTGTTTTTTACAGCAAGATTAAAAAGACTTTCCCCAAGCCTTCCCAACGGTTCTACTTGGCACAAACACTAATTAAACACAAAAAACACAACCAAAACAGAGGCTAGATAAATTATTTATTACTAAACACGAGCAAAAAGCAAGGAATAAAAAATAAAATTGGGTTGCCTCCCAACAAGCACTATCGTTTAATAGAATAGAGCATAGTTATGAGAATATCTAGGTATTATATCCTGTTTTGGACATTATTAGGCTTCATTATACACTTCTATATTATTTTTGGGACTAACCTATTAACCGGAGGCCCAGCCCAGAATTGCTGTTTCTTTGCCTATTTTAGGGTTTCGCAGAAAAAGAATATCAAACGGAGTCGAAACGGAATAAAACCTTCGGGAACGTGATTTTCGGAATGAACATGATCCAGAGGACTTGGACCCTACATCAAGCAATCAACTAGGAAGGCACGAGGTAGGGGGGAGCGCCTACCCCCCGCCCCCCCAGGCGCGCCCTCCACCCTCGTGGGGCCCACGTTGCTCCACCGATGTACTCCTTCCTCCTATATATACCTACGTACCCCAAACTACCAGATACGGAGCCAAAACCCTAATTCCACCGATGTAACTTTCTATATCCATGAGATCCCATCTTAGGGCCTTTTCCGGAGCTCTGCCGGAGTGGGTATCGATCACGGAGGGCTTCTACATCAACACCATGGCCCTTCCGATGAAGTGTGAGTAGTTTACTTCAGACCTACGGGTCCATAGTTATTAGCTAGATGGCTTCTTCTCTATTTTTGGATCTCAATACAAAGTTCTCCCCCTCTCTTGTGGAGATCTATTCGATGTAATCTTCTTTTGCGGTGTGTTTGTTGAGACCGATGAATTGTGGGTTTATGATCAAGTTTATCTATGAACAATATTTGAATCTTCTCTGAATTCTTTTATGTATGATTGGTTATCTTTGCAAGTCTCTTTGAATTAACAGTTTGGTTTGGCCTACTAGATTGATCTTTCTTGCAATGGGAGAAGTGCTTAGCTTTGGGTTCAATCTTGTGGTGTCCTTTCCCAGTGATAGTAGGGGCATCAAGGCATTTATTGTATTGTTGCCATCGAGCATAACAAGATGGGGTTTATATCATATTGCATGAGTTTATCCCTCTACATCATGTCATCTTCTTTAAAGCGTTACTCTGTTCTCTTGAACTTAATACTCTAGATGCATGCTGGATAGCAGTCGATGTGTGGAGTAATAGTAGTAGATGCAGGCAGGAGTCGGTCTACTTGTCTCGGACGTGATGCCTATATACATGATCATACCTAGATATTCTCATAACTTTGCTCAACTCTGTCAATTGCTCAACAGTAATTTGTTCACCCACCGTAATACTTATGCTCTCAAGAGAAGCCTCTAGTGAAACCTATGGCCCCCGAGTCTATTTTCCATCATATTAATCTTCCAATACTTAGTTATTTCCTTTGCCGTTTATTTTACTTGCATCTTTATTTCTCTTTATCATAAAAATACCAAAAATAGTATCTTATCATATCTATCAGATCTCACTCTCGTAGGTGACCGTGAAGGGATTGACAACCCCTTTTATCGCGTTGGTTGCGAGTAGTTTATTTGTTTGTGTAGGTGCGAGGGACTTGTGCGTGGCCTCCTACTGGATTGATACCTTGGTTCTCAAAAACTGAGGGAAATACTTACGATGGTCTCCTTCATCACCATTTCCTCTTCAAGGGAAAACTAACGCAGTGCTCAAGAGGTAGCACGAAGGATTTCTGGCGCCGTTGCCGGGGAGTCTACGCAAAAGTCAACATACCAAGTAGCCATCACAAACCCTTATCTCCCACATTACATTATTTTCCATTTGCCTCTCATTTTCCTCTCCCCCCACTTCACCCTTGCCATTTTATTCGCCCTCTCTCTCTCCATCCTCCCTCTCTTTCTCTATTCGCCTCTTTTTGTCCGTTTCTTGTTTGCTTGTGTGTCGGATTGCTTGCTTGTCGTTATGGCTAGTTCTCTATCCTCTCCGATGTCTCCCAAAAATGAAGTTCTTAATTTTAAGCAAAGGGAGGGAGAAAATCTAAAAGACGCTTGGTATAGAATTTGCAATGCTCAAAATAGATCTACTAGGAAGCAATATACTTCCATTCTTCTCCGCAATTTTTATGCAGGCATTATGCCTTAGCACAGATATGTCCTTGATACCATTACCGGAGGGAATTTCATGGGTAGCCACACTTTTGATTCTTATAATGCTATGACAGATTTGTTTGGCCCACCCGCTCTTTTGGTTAATGGAACTATGTTAAATTTGGAGCATGTAATGCAAAAAATTGAAATTATTGAAAATAATTTTGCTACCGTAGAGTTAATTGAAAATCTGGATAAAAAGATCCACAACCAGATTACTCAATATGGATCTAAAGTAGGAGTCACTTTAAAAAAATATTAAGGAGAAGGAACCCATAGTTAATGAAAGAATAAATCAGGATTCCACTAGAATCGATAAAATTGAGGGTATCATTACCAACTTGGGAACCGCTTTCTCTTCCGTAAAGAATACTCCTAGTCCTCCAACTAAAATTGCCAAGCTTATTTATGTTCCTAAAAATAAAGGTGAATCCTCTAGCAAAGAAACTGCGGATCTCAAATCTATAAGTATTCATCCTAATCTTTTTACTATCATTAAGGAACCATTTGCTACTAATGATTTTTTCAATTTTGTGCCTAGAAGTTTGATTATTTATAAAAGGAAATAAACTCCTAAAGGTGATAGATGTCTCATTAAAGAATTACCAACTAAAGATACCTAGATCTATCCTTGCTTTCATGCCTAGCTAGGGGCGTTAAATGATAGCGCTTGTTGGGAGGCAACCCAATTTTATTTTTGTTCCTTGCTTTTTGCTCCTGTTTAGTAATAAATAATTTATCTAGCATCTGTTTTGGTTGTGCTTTTTGTGTTTAATTAGTTTTTGTGCCAAGTAGAACCGTTGGGAAGACTTGGTGAAAGTCTTTTTAATCTTGCTGTAAAAAACAGAAACTTTAGCGCTCACGAGAACTGCTGCCATTTTTATTTGGAAAGTGCTATTTAGTTAATTCCTTTTGAAGATGATTAATAGATAAATTCCTCACGTACAACAATTTATTTTAGAATTTTTGGTGTTCCAGAACTTGCATTAGCTGCAGATTACTACAGACTGTTCTGTTTTTGATAGATTCTGTTTTCCGTGTGTTGTTTGCTTATTTTGATGAATCTATGGCTAGTAAAATAGTTTATAAACCATAGAGAAGTTGAAATACAGTAGGTTTAACACCAATATAAATAAATAATGAGTTCATTACAGTACCTTGAAGTGGTGTTTTGTTTTCTTTCGCTAACGGAGCTCATGAGATTCTTTACTTTAAGTTTTGTGTTGTGAAGTTTTCATGTTTTGGGTAAAGATTTGATGGATTATGGAACAAGGAGTGGCAAGAGCCTAATCTTAGGGATGCCCATGGCACCCCAAGATAATCTAAGGACACCTAAAATCCAAAGCTTGGGGATGCCCCGGAAGACATCCCCTCTTTCGTCTACTTCTATCGGTAACTTTACTTGGAGCTATATTTTTATTTACCACATGATATGTGTTTTTCTTGGAGCGTCTTGTATTATTTGAGTCTTTATTTGTTAGTTTTCCACAATCATCCTTGCTGCACACACCTTTTTGAGAGAGACACACATGATTCAGAAATTGTTAGAATACTCTATGTGCTTCACTTATATCTTTTGAGTTATATAGTTTTTGCTCTAGTGCTTCACTTATATCTTTTAGAGCATGATGGTGGATTTGTTTTATAGAAACTTTTGTTCTCTCATGCTTCACTTAGATTATTTTGAGATTCCTACAAAACAGCATGGTAATTTTCTTTAATTATTTTAGGCATTCAAGATTGATAACTTTTTTCTTATGAGTGTGTTGAATACTATGAGAAGTTTGAAACTTGATAATTGTTTTGAGATATGGAGATGGTGATATTAGAGTCGTGCTAGTTGAGTAGTTGTGAATTTGAGAAATGCTTGTGTTGAAGTTTGTGATTCCCGTAGCATGCACGTATGGTGAACTGTTATGTTAAGAAGTCGGAGCATGATGTATTTATTAATTGTCCTCCTTATGAGTGGCGGTCGGGGACGAGCGATGGTCTTTTCCTAGCAATCTACCCCCCTAGGAGCATGTGCGTAGTGCTTTGCTTCGATAACAATAGATTTTTGCAATAAGTATGTGAGTTCTTTATGACTAATGTTGAGTCCATGGATTATACGCACTCTCACCCTTCCACCATTGCTAGCCTCTCTAATACCGCGCACCTTTCGCCGGTATCAAACACCCACCATATACCTTCCACAAAACAGCCACCATACCTACCTATCACGGCATTTCCATAGCCATTCCGAGATATATTGCCATGCAACTTTCCCCCGTTCCGTTTACTATGACACGCTCCATCATTGTCATATTGCTTCGCATGATCATGCAGTTGACATTTTAGTTGTGGCAAAGCCACCGTTCATAATTCTTTCATATAAGTCACTCATGCATCATTGCTATCCCGGTATACCACCAGAGGCATTCATATAGAGTCATACTTTGTTCTAGTATCGAGTTGTAATCATTGAGTTGTAAATAAATAGAAGTGTGATGATCATCATTCATAGAGTATTGTCCAAATAAAAAAAGAGAGAAAGGCCAAAAAAAGAAGGCCCAAAAAAAGAATAAATAAATAAAAAGGGGCAATACTACTATCCTTTTTTTCCACACTTGTGCTTCAAAGTAGCACCATGATCTTCATGATAGAGAGTCTCCTATGCTATCACTTTCATATACTAGTGGGAATTTTTCATTATAGAACTTGGCTTGTATATTCCAACGATGGGCTTCCTCAAAATGCCCTAGGTCTTCATGAGCAAGCAAGTTGGATGCACACCCACTTAGTTCTTTTTGTTGAGATTTCATATACTTATAGCTCTAGTGCATCCGTTGCATGGCAAT
Organism: Triticum urartu; assembly: GCF_003073215.2. NCBI lineage: Eukaryota > Viridiplantae > Streptophyta > Magnoliopsida > Poales > Poaceae > Triticum > Triticum urartu. The sequence continues at coordinate 617,935,179 of NC_053023.1, read as the reverse complement.
CCCTACTCACTCACATTGATATCTATCAATGGGCATCTCCATAGCCCGTTGATACGCCTAGTTGATGTGAGACTATCTTCTGCCTTTTTGTTTTCTCCACAACCACCATTCTATTCCACATATAGTGCTATGTCCATGGCTCATGTTCATGTATTGCGTGAAGATTGAAAAAGTTTGAGAACACCAAAAGTATGAAACAATTGATTGGCTTGTCATCGGGGTTGTGCATGATTTAAATACTTTGTGTGGTGAAGATGGAGCATAGCCAGACTATATGATTTTGTAGGGATAACTTCCTTTGGCCTTGTTATTTTGAAGAGACATAATTGCTTAGTTAGTATGCTCGAAGTATTATTATTTCTATGTCAATATTGAACTTTTGTCTTGAATCTTTTGTATCTGAATATTCATACCACAATTAAGAGAATTACATTGAAATTATGCCAGGTAGCATTCCACATCAAAAATTATGTTTTTATCATTTACCTACTCGAGGACGAGCAGGAATTAAGCTTGGGGATGCTTGATACGTCACCAACGTATCTATAATTTTGATTGTTCCATGATATATTATATCCTGTTTTGGACATTATTGGGCTTTATTATACACTTTTATATTATTTTTGGGACTAACCTATTAACCGAAGGCCCAACACAGAATTGCTGTTTTTTTGCCTATTTTAGGGTTTCGTAGAAAAAGAATATCAAACGGAGTCCAAACGGAATGAAATCTTCGGGAACGTGATTTTCGGAACGAACATGATCCAGAGGACTTGGACCCTACGTCAAGCAATCAACGAGGAAGGCACGAGGTAGGGGGCGCGCTAACCCCCAGGCACGCCCTCCACCCTTGTGGGGCCCACGTTGCTCCACCGACGTACTCCTTCCTCCTATATATAACTACGTACCCCAAACTACCAGATACAGAGCCAAAACCCTAATTCCACCGCTGTAACTTTCTGTATCCATGAGATCCCATCTTAGGGCCTTTTCTGGAGCTCTGCCGGAGTGGGTATCGATCACGGAGGGCTTCTACATCAACACCATGGCCCTTCCGATGAAGTGTGAGTAGTTTACTTCAGACCTACGGGTCCATAGTTATTAGCTAGATGGCTTCTTCTCTATTTTTGGATCTCAATACAAAGTTCTCCCCCTCTCTTGTGGAGATCTATTCGATGTAATCTTCTTTTGCGGTGTGTTTGTTGAGACCGATGAATTGTGGGTTTATGATCAAGTTTATCTATGAACAATATTTGAATCTTCTCTGAATTCTTTTATGTATGATTGGTTATCTTTGCAAGTCTCTTTGAATTAACAGTTTGGTTTGGCCTACTAGATTGATCTTACTTGCAATGGGAGAAGTGCTTAGCTTTGGGTTCAATCTTGTGGTGTCCTTTCCCAGTGACAGTAGGGGCATCAAGGCATGTATTGTATTGTTGCCATCGAGCATAACAAGATGGGGTTTATATCATATTGCATGAGTTTATCCCTCTACATCATGTCATCTTGCTTAAAGCGTTACTCTGTTCTCTTGAACTTAATACTCTAGATGCATGCTGGATAGCGGTCGATGTGTGGAGTAATAGTAGTAGATGCAGGTAGGAGTCGGTCTACTTGTCTCGTTCATGATGCCTATATACATGATCATACCTAGATGTTCTCATAACTATGCTCAATTCTGTCAATTGTCCAACAGTAATTTGTTCACCCACCATAATACTTATGCTCTCGAGAGAAGCCTCTAGTGAAACCTATGGCCCCCGAGTCTATTTTCCATCATATTAATCTTCCAATACTTAGTTATATCCTTCGCCATTTATTTTACTTGCATCTTTATTTCTCTTTATCATAAAAATACCAAAAATATTATCATATCATATCTATCAGATCTCACTCTCGTAGGTGACCGTGAAGGGATTGACAACCCCTTTATCGCGTTGGTTGCGAGGAGTTCATTTGTTTGTGTAGGTGCGAGGGACTCGTGTGTGGTGTCCTACTAGATTGATACCTTGGTTCTCAAAAACTGAGGGAAATACTTACGCTGCTCTGCTGCATCACCCTTTCCTCTTCAAGGGAAAACCAACGCAGTGCTCAAGAGGTAGCAAGGAGGAGCTCGACTAGCGTTGCACCAACACCTGCACCTGCTCCTGCACCGGTGCCCGCACTGGCTCCGGCACCGGACGTGCTCAGCGGTGCTTCGTCTTTGGCTGAGCTCGACGCCCTCATGATATCTATCACATCGACCCCCTTCAGTAAATGTATAATCTTCCGTTTTCGTTGCCTTTCGGATGTCTCGCGTCGTAGACTTTTCTTGGCAGGCCGACGAAACCCCGTGCACCATATTGTACACCATCGGCGAGCAGAAGGTGGACGTGGGGAAGCCGACGACAATGGAGCTGAAGGAACCATTGTTCCACAGCCGGCCGATCTCCCCGGAAGTCTGCAAGGTTTCCGTGGCCAGTGTCAAACCGGGCCACAAGAATTTGGCTCCTCTGGTACTAGTGGGGGATGACGATGAGACCCCATGGTGGCTTGGTGATTGTTACAATGGGTGGGTCCTGTTGTGGCCAAAGAGTCTGCTTCCTCTGGAGGCGGCCGGGAGCATACCCACGAGCACACATTTAGGTATGAACATCAACACCTCGCCTACTCCATTAGTCGCTGGTGACGTCGCCATAGATGAGGATGAGGATGACGATGACACTCAACAGTATGTCAATACTGGCACCTACTTAGGGTTTGAGCGTCATGAGTCGGTGCCTGAATTGCCGCCTCCAGAGTCTGAACGTATTATGGACAATCTTCCGGTAGTAAAGAAGTCTAGGAAGAGACCGAGGAAAGGCAAAAAAAGTTGCTTCTATGATCCAGCCGCCTCAGCAGCCTCGGGTTCAAGACCGTATAGATATCCCCGGTGCGGCGAAATGGCATATCCCCAGCCGACCAATCCTACCTGAAGTAGCGCTAGGGGCCAGATTTGGCGATTTAAGGAGACTTCATGGCGATGTGCTGCGGATAGAGAAAGGCCTCATCGTCTCAAAAAATCCAGCATACCCACTCTATGTGGTTTACGTGCCGCGGGGATTATCGTACGTCGACACATTCCCCGCGGAGAAGTTCTTCCTTCGGTTTGATTACATCTTCGACATGTTTCACTTGAAGAAGCTGGATTTTGCGTTTGTCCGCCTTTATGCTTTGCAGATGAACTACATCATCGGGGTTGAGCAGATACCTCATATATGTGTCGCTGACCCATGCTTCATGCACGAGGCCTTCCTGGGAGTATGCGCAAAGCACCATGAATACCCGAGGGAATACATCATCAATTTCATGCTCGCCAATAAGGACAAGGAGGCGATTCTCGTGCCTTATCATCCCATGTAAGTCATCCGCGCGAATATCCTTCCTTTGATTTCAATCATTCATTTGCACAGTGGAGGCTAATTAATTTGAGGTGTACTTATTTTGCACAGCGGCGGGCGCGCCGTCCTCATCATCCTCTACCCCCGATACTCCCACGCTCTTTACTTGGACTCATCGAAGAACATTAACAAAAAGGACTAAACCCACATCAAGTCTGTTCTTGGCAGTGCTATGTTTTACTACGGCGCACGGGGTGGAGAGGTCTAGGACAACAAGAAAATGGACGGCAGGCCCGCCTTCGGCCATAAGACCGACTTCTACTGCATCCGACAACCGAGTGATTCTCTTAATGATGGATTATATGTCCTACACCACATGCTGGAGTACAGACGGGATCACTAGAACCTTCGCATGTCACCTACAGCCGGCGATGCCCATATTCTGCAATGGGAAAAGAACTTAGGAGATATCGAGGATCATCGACTTCGAGCTGAGTTCTATCACATCCAGCGCGAACTTGCCCAAATCATCATGAAGGAGGTTGTCGGAAAAATAGGAATAAGAAGGACAAATGTCGCGAGAAGGCGTCTGAACACGCGTAGCCGCTCAGCGTCTCGACCTGTAGCCTTTCACTAAGCTCGGGGGCTATCTCCCTGACTTGGATGGGTGGCACGACATGGAGTGATTGTCGATATATGACAATGTGTCCGTTTAGTCCATACTATCTGTATGACAAAACTTTGAATTATGCAAGACGAAACTTTATTTGTGATGTAATTAAACTGTCCTCCTCGACTAGCGAAGATCACTCTAGTTAGGGCATTTTGGGTACGATGAACTTTGTTATTTATGCTTATGATATGTTGCTTCTATTTTTCCCAAGTCTGTCTCTTTCTGTTGCTCAACTATATATGTTGCATATCATCGACTCATGTGACGATGCAAGTGTATAGATCATCGATGGCGAAGAAGTGCTACGCCAGGAGTATACAACGAGTGGCCGGAATGTCAGGCCCAGGTGTACCGGTTTTCGGTTTCTGAGCGACAACCAGTAGTTAGTTTAGGTTCACGCAACGTGATAGCTCTTCTCACGTATATCATTGTTTAGATGGATGACAATGTAGTTGCAAGTAAGCGAGACTTGTATCACTATTTTCGAGATGATGACGAGAGACCACTTTGTGTTGGATGATGATTATGATGATGACATGATTTGATGAGACTATTTGTACGTATATGCTATGATTACATTTGTATGTGTATGATATACTAAAGATTATTGTATAAAGCCTATTGAAATACAAAACAAATATGTAGAAAAAACAGAAACTAATAAAACTAGCAGTAGCAAGGGGAACAAAGTTAGCAGTAGCACTCCCTTACCAGTAGTGCTTCCTGCTAAAAAGCGCTACAGATATTAGTAGCAGTGCTCTGCACTAAAGTGCGATACTACTAGCCATGTATAGCAGTAGCGTGGGACGACAGGCGCTACTGCTACACATTAGCTGTAGCGCCTTATCAGTAGCGCGTCCTCCCGCGCTACTGATAGGGGAAATACCCGCGCTACTGCTAGGGTTTTCCCTAGTAGTGAAGTGATGTATCAAGATTCAAATACCGAGTCAATCAACCAAGAATGTACATAACTAACAGACATATAAACACTTATAGAGTATATGGATCAATAATATCAACTAACATACATAAGCCAGGCCGCTGTACTTTTTTTTGCTAGAACAGCATCCTTTTTTTAGCGAAGCCACTACAACATCTTTGCCCTTTTCGATGCATGCCACTTATGGTCCATCTATACTACTATTGTTGCTGAATACACATTCAGCCCGATTGGCATATTTGTAGGTCTGGCACAACAATGAAAATGAAATGTCTCCGAGTCTTATCAATTAATACAGACTTGTGCTCAAATAAAATTACAAACCAAAAAAAAACAATTATTACATGATCTCTAAAACAAATGGTTTGAATGATTACATGAACAAACAACACAAAGGTTATTCAACGATGGAAAGAACATTTCACCTCTGATTTACCAAGTGGGAATTTAATTTCCTTTTTTCCTTCAGGACCTTATCAATGTGGTCAGTCTCAGCTTGCTTCGTTTTGAAATCCACCAAATATTTAATGGTTGTCTTGAGTACTGCTTGTGATTGTGCTATTTGCTTCCTCAACATGTCAACTTCATCTCTAAGTGCAGAAGCAGAATCTCTTTCTACCACTAGTTTAGCCTCTAGAGCATCAGCAGTTGGCAATTCATGATACACGATTGGGCTGGTGCCACTGCTGTGGGATGATACAACGTCCATGGGGACAACACTCTTTGATCTTGGGCTAACATGTTTTGCCATTAAAGTTCCGGTTGGATTCCGAAAAGTTGAAGTTAGCAAAACATCTCAATTGGGAGTTATAACAGCAAACCAGTTAAACAAACAAGGAATTAAAGAGTTTCAATTGGATGCTAAAAAGTAGTTATTAACATCATTGTAACCGGTTGTTGCAGGAGCAAATCAGTTAAACAAACAAGTTTTGCAAAAGGTACCTGTTGTGGCATTGGAGTTTCTCTTGGATCCTGAAAAGTTGGGTAGCCAGTAACGTGATTAGAGCAACCGGTTGCAGCAGAAAAGTAGTTAAACACACAAGTTTTGCAAAAGGAACCAGTTGTGGTATTGGAGTTTCTCTTGGATCCTGAAAAGTTGAGTAGTCAGTAACTTGATTAGAGCAACAAGTTACAACAGCAAACCTGTTGCACAAATATATTTTTGAAAATGTACCTGCTATGCAATTGGACTTCCAATTCGATCCTGAAAAATTGAAGTTGGAAAGATGATTATAGCAGCAAACCAGGTAAACAAGGAAGTTTCCGAAAATATACCTGTTGTGCCAACGGAGTTTCAGTTGGATCCTGCAAACTTGAATTTTAGCAATCAATAAATAAAGTTTTGCAAGAGCCATAAGAAACAAACATCAAACTAGTAAAACTAACTGGTTTTCGCAACGTATTTAATTACGCATGAACTAGTAAAAGTAACAAGTTCTTGGCAACATATTAAAGTAACAAGTCGGTACCATTTACCGGCAACACAGACATCTGTAAATTTCTTTGATGTAACAAAAATGATTCCAACACATATATATAAGTTAAAAAGACGGTGTCCCTCATATACACCTGACAGTTGTCTATCTATGAACATGCAAACATTACTAGTGCTACAAGTGATAACAGCAAACCATTTAAACAAACAGGGTATCAAAACGTAAATTACATGTGAATTCTGCTGCACCCTACAAGTACATATGACCAGCTATCTAAATTCTTGAGTAGCTATTTATGTTTAGGCAAACAGGTAATTCTTAACAGTAACTATCAAACACATAGATAGGCGCATTCTGTAATAGGATTAACAGGCATTGGCATTATGTAATCACTAGCAAACTAATTTAAGACAAGCAACGTAATTGAACAATTTTGCAATAAGTGGCTAACTAAAATTCCAAGAAGCAGATAACTGAACTTACGCTAACTCTTTGTACAGGCACACTGCAACTTGTTTTTCGCTTAGAAGGTTCTACGAAGGAGTCCATGTCATCAATTGCTTGGATACGCAGTCCCAATACTTCTTTCTTCCCACAATGCATTGGTAAGTCGAATGGTTAATCTTGTAAGATGGTGCGTCCTTGATATGTTATATGAGGACATGTAGTCAGACTAGTTGTAGCCACACACATCACACTGGCTTTTATTGTATATTTCATGCGATTACATTTGGCATATCGAGATATAAGCAATCTACAATAGGATGAAAAGAATGGCATCCTTCAATTATTGGCGAACTCAGTTCATAGAAACAAGCAATTCAACCATTCTATGGGTAAATCAAAAGCGCCACTGGAATATTTTCACTACCCCAATCATACACACAAAAGGGGCGACGCCACCATAGGGGCTGGTATGGGTGGCCGCCTCGGGTGGCTGGAAAGTGTGCACCTAGTTTGAGTCGTCCAGGTTGGCCGAGGCTAGTTTTGTTCGGCCCAACGCACAAGTAGTGTGATAGCCTAGCTTATTAGGGATGATAGACTACTCATATCAATAAGGAATTCGTTCTTTTCCGGGAGCCCGTTCGGACAGAACTCCAAAGTTAAGCGTGCTCAGCTTGGAGTAGTGTCAGGATGGGTGACTGACCGGGAAGTTGCTCCCGGGTGCGCACGAGTGAGGACAAAGTGCGCAGAAAAGACTAGTATTGATCTGTGGGGCCAGTCTAGATCCTGCCAGGAGTAACGACCACCGGCGGGTGTGTCCGGGGCGTAACAAGTTGGTATCAGAGCCGACCCTCGCGGTTACACGGATGGTTGCGGACAGGTGCGTGGTCATGTTGTTCATGACGTTTGTGACCCGTCGTGGCACCCGGCATGGCACATGTACCGGACTGAAAGCACAGACGTTTGTGCTAAGAGGGAACGTTCTTGTGGCCCAACGAGGACGTCGGTTCCTCTGAGTGGGGGTGTATGTGATAGCCTGGCTTATTAGGGATGATAGACTACTCATATCAATAAGGAATTCCTTCTTTTCTGGGAGCCCGTTCGGACAGAACTCCAAAGTTAAGCGTGCTCAGCTTGGAGTAGTGTCAGGATGGGTGACCGACCGGGAAGTTGCTCCCGGGTGCGCACGAGTGAGGACAAAGTGCGCAGAAAAGACTAGTATTGATCTGTGGGGCCAGTCTAGATCCTGCCAGGAGTAACGACCACCGGCGGGTGTGTCCGGGGCGTAACAAGTTGGTATCAGAGCCGACCCTCGCGGTTACACGGATGGTTGCGGACAGGTGCGTGGTCATGTTGTTCATGACGTTTGTGACCCGTCGTGGCACCCGGCATGGCACATGTACCGGACTGAAAGCACAGACGTTTGTGCTAAGAGGGAACGTTCTTGTGGCCCAACGAGGACGTCGGTTCCTCTGAGTGGGGGTGTATGTGATAGCCTGGCTTATTAGGGATGATAGACTACTCATATCAATAAGGAATTCCTTCTTTTCTGGGAGCCCGTTCGGACAGAACTCCAAAGTTAAGCGTGCTCAGCTTGGAGTAGTGTCAGGATGGGTGACCGACCGGGAAGTTGCTCCCGGGTGCGCACGAGTGAGGACAAAGTGCGCAGAAAAGACTAGTATTGATCTGTGGGGCCAGTCTAGATCCTGCCAGGAGTAACGACCACCGGCGGGTGTGTCCGGGGCGTAACAAGTAGGCAATGTAAAAAATGAAGAAAAATGTTTCAACTGGGATGGGACAATAACATAAGTGCAAGGCAGGCCCAATAGCAGGCTCGCGGCCCAAACGAGCGCCTCCCATATCGATCGACAGCAGGAAAAATCCCAATTCGTTCGCTCCAGCCTCCAGTCTGGTTCGCTCCTAACCTAGCCGCCGCTGGACAGACCGACACAGCACTTCCTCTCTCCCTCGTTGGAGGGCGGTCGCCGGGCATCAATCGAACGAAAGGACAAGAAGATGATGATCCAACCCTGGGTGTAGCCTGCGTGGGAGGCAATGGCGGCAGCACGAGCATGGCATCGAGCTTGCACAAACGGACAGTCGCAGCTTGCAAGAGTAGCATGCGCAACGAGCAGGTACATCACATCCCTGATTATATCTAATTCAACTGTTCAATTTTTGGCCAATAGTTAAAGGTGACAGTGTTGTAAAACTGCTTGTATGTAGGGAATCTATGAGAAAATGAAACCAATTTCTACTTATTTTATAACTCCCGCAATCAATACTGAACTGACTAAATCTGATGTGTCTAATCAAGTTTCCGGTGCAAACATACAAGCTCATGTTGTTCTTGAGCCTGAAGTGTCTAATGAACAGACTGGTAATGAAGGATTTGATGCAAACATTTTACATGCTCCTGGTGATAAACATATAGTGTCTAATGAGGGATCTAATGCAAGCATTTTGCAAGCTCCCATTGAAGGATTTAGTGTCTAATGATGATCTACTATGTTGATAGAGACATAGAGATTTGCAGGCATTGCTGACATGCAAATTATAGTACATTTTCATGGCTTGAGGAAACGTCGAGCCCATCTACCAGAAAGTCCCTGTATCATGACAATGTAGCATAAATACATTTCTAATTTGTTGTTTGAAACTATTGGCATACTTGTGCAGGATAGATATATTGATATGCAGTTTGCGCACTGGTTATAGGTGCATTTACACTTTGACATTTTAGCTAGAGAACGAATAATTCAAGCAGGTATAGACCATGTTAGTAGTACACCATGTTGCATTTTGTGTTTTTTGGTGCTTGCATCATTTAGTGTTTTATAATCTGAACTACTTTGGATCATTAGCTGGTTTTCAAAGTGCATGTAGCTTCTCATTTCTCAAGTTATGCTGATTTCCGGAGTGCAAGTGCCTTCATATTTCTTAAGTTAAATGTTTTCCCCTGGTAACTTGAATTCGTGGATCCGCCACTGCACACAAATCATACACGCATGCCAGTACGAATTAAATGAAATGCAGGGACTTACGCTAGCTCGTTGTGCAGGCTCACTACAGCTCTGCTTGCGCTTGGGATGTTCTATGTACAAGTCCATGTTACCACTTGCTTGGATGTGCAGGCCTTGTGCTCCTTGCATCCCCCTATACATTTTTGACACGGTGAATGGTTGATCAAATAAGAGGAATCGACCTTGCTATTGTACCCGAGGGCAGATACTTACAAGGTTATAAGGGTGTGCAGGATGTGTACCAGATCCCGTAGCACCGTCATGCTTCGCTAAAAAATGGTTTTGCTTGTTTCAGATGATATCTCCAGAAGAAATTAGAGTTAAAGTCAGAGTTGCATAGGCGTGTAAGCTAAGAGAGCAGTGAAAGGATATCCAAACATCGTTGGAACAGTGCACAAGGGAGTGATGTGTGGATACCTAGTTCGGGCCGGCATTTGGGCATGCTCGCCTAGCTAGAGTGCGGGTCACTTCAGAGCCATTGAGGGTGATGCACTGGCATTGGCTGGCCACGCACGGATGCAGATCTTGTGTGTTAGCGAAGCGCTACGATGCGGTGGACGAGACCGTTGGTGAAGCCCCAACGACCTCGGGGGGCGGAGGTGCGATGATGTGCTCGGTGAAGTAGCCCCGGTGAGGTGGGAGACAACGTCGGTGAAGCGCACCTGATGCGGTGGAAGTCGGTGTCTGTGAGGCATGTCGGATGTGGTGGCCAACATTGTCGGTGGACCACCCGGTGCGGTGGGCGAGGGCGTAGATGAGGTAGCTCCGGTGCGGTGGTGAAGAGCGACCGTCGTCTTCGTCGTCGTCGTCCAGCACAGAGGTGGGGAAAGAGACGAGACGAGGGGCGATTCGAACTTTGCTTGGGTTGGCGGCGAATTGGGGATTTGAGCAATCTGGGCGCGGAAGGTGTCGGTGTACAAAAGTAGGGGCTCTCCTTTTGCACCCCTTTACCTGTGCACGGGTGGTCAGAGCCGCGCCCACGGCCACACTAAGTAGGGAAGAGGAGGGATGCCGGAGCGCAAGACAGCCAGAGCAACGCCAAGACCAGGGGCGCAAAGAGAGCAAGAGGGCAAGGTGGACTCCAGTCTTGACGGGGCGGCCTCCGCAGCCCTAGCAAGATCCTTGCCGGGGCAACTTGCCTGACACCAGCAGAGTGCACCACCCTTGAGCCCAAGGGTTTCCGACGCCATCGGCCATGTCAAAACCAAGGCTCGTGAGGCACCTCCATGGTGGCATGAAGATCTTTGTAGAGATCATAAATACGCAAGATCGGATGAGAACCAGAAGACGACGATCCATTGGCGAGATTGTTGCCAAGGAAACCCACGAGACCCCCGGCAAGATCCTTGCCGGGGACGACCACGGTGCCACGGCAAGACCCTGGCCGGGCCCTTGGCAAGACCCTGCTGAGGACGTCTGCGGGGCCGCAGCCAGGCCCACGTCTGCCAAGACTCCATCGCCGCTCCCATGCAGCTACTAGCTCAACCAGTTGGGTAGGCGTCTGCATGGCAGCGTGAGGCCTCCATGCCGACTCAGCAAGCACCTGCGTGGTGGCATGCAGATCTTCGTGAAGGCTCCGCCATAATGCCAGCCCAGCAGCCAGCCAAAGTGGCGCTACAACGCCTCGTTAGCTCGGACGTGCGTCGGAGCCAGGCGAGGCGGCGACTGCTGGGACGAGCTTCCTTGCTGTCCCTGATAAAGCAAGAAGGGCACGTCGGCAACGCATTAAATGCGTTTTTCCAACGGTGCCAGAGGATAGACTCAGGCACGATGCACCTTTCCACCTCCTGTGTGCCACTGTGGCGACCCCTTTTGTCTATAAAAGGAGGCCTGAGGCGTACTGGAGGGGGATTCAGATCTTTGGAATTAGAGAGACATCGTAGCTAGTTTAATAAATCAAGAACACTCAAATATACACCAAAGCAGGACTAGGGTATTACGCGTCTCCGCGGCCTGAACCTGGGTAAACGATCCTTGTGCTGACCGCCAGACCCGCTCTTTACACAACCCCGCACCCATGAACCGTAGAAGGGGTCCCAGTGATCCCATAGGTGTCGTTTCCCACTGACATCTCTGGCGTGCTAGGTAGGGGGTGCGCAGTTGTGAAAATCCGGTCTAGCAGTTAGTTTAGCAATTCTTCATCGCCATGGCTCCCAAGAAGAAGACAATCACAACGATCGGTTCATTGGGGGTCGAGCGGCCCATGCCAGTGCGGGCGAGTGGTGGGGCGGTCGCGGACGGAACACCCGCATCGCTCTGGCATCCAAAGCCTAGCGAGCGGTGTCGTCCGTGCGTGAGACGACGGGCCGCACGCCACCAAATCCAAGGACGGAGCCCCCTCCCCCCGTAGGCGGCGCGGGGCCCTCCAGGGGCGGCGTAGCGACTTTCGAGCCACCTACACCGGTGCCCGCGACGCGCTCCTCCCAGGTTGCGCGTGACGAGCAGCATCACCCCGCTGGTGACCCTGGCCGCCGCTGTGGGAAGAGTCATGTGCATCATCCGCGGGACGTAGAAGGCCAGCATGCACGCCGAGACGCTGGCAAAAACGGCGCATGGCCGCTAGCCCGTGATAGAGCTCCTTGTAACGTGGTTACGAGTCGGAGCGCTTCACGGTCCATGCAGCTTTCGCCGCCACCCACACCAGCAGAAGCTTTGGCACGCGCGCAGTTGCTCCTCGACTTCCCTCCTGCTGCGAAAAAGCTTGACGAGTGGAGGGCCACCATCCGGAGCCTCATTGGCGTTGCCAACAAAGATGAGCCGCAACCAACGGGGCCCTCGGGTCGGCGCTCCATCGAGCCACCATGTGCCAGTGGTGGAAGGATCGGATGTGCTGCGACCATGGTGCACTCTCCTCCCCCACATCCAACGCCGCGGGTGCTGGTGCGTCGTGATGACGCTTGTGATAACATATTCATAGTGTTGTCCGACCCATGGACCCACCACGATCAGCGCCAAGTTCTTCGGGAGCGAGCCCGTGAAGACGTTCAAACCACCATCGAGCATCGACGTGACGCACGCCACCAATCAGATCGTCGGGCGGGCCCACTATGGACCTCCCAGCACCAGGAGGCTCTGGCGGCCTACCCTACAAGGTAGGTTGCCCAGCCTTTACCCATGAGCTGCAGTAGTTCTAGTGGCCCTCCCACCCCACATTCAAGCCCGACGTTGGTGAGAAGTACAACGGCAAGACCCACCCATCAGAGTTCCTCGGCATCTACACCATCATGATGCAAGCTGTTGGAGCCCGCGACAACAAGGTGCTTGCCAATTACTTCCCGTTGGCACTTAAACCCAATGTTATGTTGTGGTTGATGCACTTGCCGGCGGATTCCATTTCTTGTTGGTCGGACTTGTGCCATGAGTTCGTTGGCGCCTTCACCGAAGGCAAACGAGCTCATGGCCAGGCAAGGGGCAAGGAGAAGGGACAAGATGGTGCCGAGGGATCTGGCAAGAAGCGTGGCGCTCAAGGAGGTCGCCACGGAAAGGATAACCAGCAAGAGAGGCCCGCTCGGGGCCGCGACAAGAAGCAAGGATATGATGATCATGAGGAAGATGACGAGTCCGGTGAGCGTCGGTAGGCAACTCCTGGAACATCGAACATCTTCGTAAGTTTTACCCATAAGGCGCGGTTGTCGGCCCCCAGCAAGCCACCTTTTGTACGAGCCTCACCGACAAGGCATGTAACCCTCTGTACAAAGCCAGGTGCAGACCTGAGCATAAATAAACGAAGCGCTGGTGCCCTAAGTTTTAGCATGCATGCTAGTTTGAGTCTCTCCCTCGGTTAGGGTCAATAGTGCTTAGCGGCGCCTAACCCCTGGCATAGAGGTCGAGTGTGTGGCTCTCTGTTCCTTTCCGTCCTCTTTGGTTCGCAGGGTACATGGGCATTTCTGCTGAGCTATTTGGAAGGAAGAGAACAGGCCGACGCCCTAACCCCGACAAGCCAAGGTTGCCGGGGGCTGCAGGTCTAAGGATCCAATCACGGCAAGCCAAGGTTGCCGGGGGCTGCGACATCAGATAAATCTTTCTCCCCCACTCTGTGCCCCCATATGAACCTTGAACGTATAAGACTTCGCTCGCTCTCATACCATCTTGCTCCCTCTGTCCCGTGTCCGAAAACCTTACCTTGGGCCGGAACTTGGTTGTAGTGCGGTGAGAAGAGGGCGAGCGAGGGGCCTAATCCTACTCGGCCCCTACCTCCGCCAAGGGCGTGAGTGTAGCCAAGCCATAGATTAGGAGAACGGCAAGGCATGTTGCCGAGATACAATGTTTATCTTAAGATAACGAGGATGCGTTCCTCGGTGTGGCCCTCACCCACGTGCAAGCAAATCCCGACAAACACCCTTCTTTTCATTCATACATTGTAAACAAGTACAATTCATACAGAATGAGTACACGAGCAAGGGGATTACAAGATCTAAATTCTACCAAGGCCTGTAGGATTACCAACTAATAAAAGATTAGTGCCCCGTGATCCCCGTTCTTGCCCTTTTCCTCCCAGGTGCGGCAGGTGAAGGCAAAAGGAAGGCGACGCGGAACGCGCCGTTGGAGAGCTTGACGAGGAAGGCCCTCGGCAAGGTGCACGGCCGAGGGAGGGGCGGCGCGGTCAGTCGGAGTCAGCGTTCCCCCGCTCGACACCCTCGTCGTTGCTGTCGCTGTCCTCCTCGTCACTCCCGCTTGAGGAAGAGCCTTCGTCATCGGAGGAGCTCTCCACTTGGCACTTCAGGCGAGTTCCAAAGTCTCCAAAGACCTTGACGGAGAGCAGGCCCTTCTCCATTAATTTGAAATAGAGAACGAGCCCTGCTATCAGGCTATGGATACAAGCAAAAGTCTTCCATCCGCGACGAAGATACATGATGTGAGGGGCGGGAAAGTCAACGTCAACCCGCGTGGCGCCGTTCCCGTAGCCCCTCATATGCAAACTCAGGGTCTGGGGCGGGTCGAGCTCCATCTCCCGAGAAAATGGAGCAGGGAGATGAAGGCGACGGCGCGGCGGACGGCGCAGCCTCATGAAGAAGTCACGAGGCTGGTCCTCGACGTGGCCCTCCATTGGAGGAGGCATCGCTGATGGAGGCAAGGCCGTTGCGCCGCGCCGCCCCCTCTTCCCCGAGCACCACGCCGACCTCGGCCTCGCCCCCTCCCCCTTCCCCTCATGGCTGGCTCTGCCACTGCGAGCTCTTGGGAAGGAGGGACGCGCTGTCGAGCGGAGACCCTCGCCGCCACCGTCGAAGGGCCGGCGCCCGCTCTCGCCATGGCAGGTGGAAGAATGGAGCCGAGGTGGAAGGAGAGGAATGGTGACAGATTGTGGGATGCCATCCCCCTCCCCCTTCTTATAAAGGTGCGGGGTCGGGGCTCGGCCGCACCACTCAGCCAATCCGGCCATCAGGGGCGCAAGGAATCGGGACTGACCCGCCGCTCCAATCAGCAACGGCACGATTTCCCGCCTCGTTATTTAAGAACCATGCCCCCCGCGCGCGTGTCCGCCGCCTGCCACCTCAGGGCACGGGGGACACGTGGCGAGCAATAAAAAATCAAGGGGACAGGTGAGGCGACCGTTCTCCACCCCGTAATCACACGGCGAGGGCGCCTTGAAGACCATGACCCAAGTCCACTCAGTAAATGAGCCGCGCCTCTGCGTTTTCCTCTTTTTATGGGGAAGGCACGAGCCGCCTCTTTACCATGATGTGACGCATGCGTGCAGAAACCGCCGCACGCACGATCCCCACATCACGCATGACCCCCCACGTCGCATGTTCAACACGGGTTGTGGGGAAGCGTCGCGGACGGAAAAATTACCGCAGTAAAAATCCGCCCCGCCTGCCCGCGCATCGTTCTGGGCCTGGCCCAATAACGCGTCGCGCTTATGTGTGGCCCAGGCTGGGGGCTCTTGTCGGTGTACAAAAGTAGGGGTTCTCCTTTTGCACCCCTTTACTTGTGCATGGGCAGTCAGAGCCGTGCCCACGGCCACACTAAGCAGGGCAGAGGAGGGATGCCAGAGCGCAAGACAGCCAGAGAAATGCCAAGATCCTTGCTGGGGAAACTTGCATGACGCCAGTAGAGTGCGCCACCCTTGAGCCCAAGGGTTTCTGACTCCATCGGCCATGTCAAAACCAAGGCTCGGGAGGTACCTCCATGGTGGCATGCAGATCTTTGTAGAGATCATAAATACGCAAGATCGGATGAGAACCAGAAGACACGATCCATTGGCGAGATCCTTGCCAAGGAATCCACGAGACCCCCGGCAAGATCCTTGCCGGGGACGACCGTGGTGCCATGGCAAGACCCTTGCCGAGGATGTCTGCGGGGCCGCAGCCAGGCCCACGTCTGCCAAGACTCCATCGCCGCTCCCATGCAGCTACTAGCTCAACCAATTGGGCAGGTGTCTGCGTGGCAGCGTGCGGCCTCCACGCTGACTCAGCAAGCACCTGCGTGGTGGCATGCAGATCTCCGTGAAGGCTCCGCCATCCCGCCAGCCAAGTAACCAGCTCGGACGCGCATCGGAGCCAGACGAGGTGTCGACTGCTGGGACGAGGTTCCTTGCCGTCCCCGGTAAAGCAAGAAGGGCATGTGGGCAACGCATTAAATGCGTTTGTCCGATGGTGCCAAAGGATAGACTCAGCCGCAATGCACCTTTCCACCTCCTGTGTGCCGCTGTGGCGACCCCTTTTGTCTATAAAAGGAGGCCTGAGGCGTACTGGAGGGGGTTCGGATCTTTGGAACTAGAGAGACATCATAGCTAGTTCAAGAACTCAAGAACACTCAAATATACACCAAAGCAGGACTAGGGTATTACGCGTCTCCACGGCCCGAACCTGGGTAAACGATCCTTGTGCTGACCGCCAGACCCGCTCTTTGCACAACCCCGCGCCCGCCAACCGTAGAAGGGGTCCCAGTGATCCCATAGTGTCGTTTCCCACCGACAGAAGGGGACGATGGAGAAGGGAGATTTTTCAGGGCTGGAATTGGGGCCGCCAGATATTTCAATCCGAAATGTGGAAGCGCGAACTTATTTTGTCATCGTTCTTTTGGGGGGGGGGAGGGGGCACAGAGGGAGGGGGTGGGTGGCTGGGTGCTAAGCCACTGTACGACACAGACGACCACTGATACGTCTCCAACGTATCTATAATTTTTTATTGTTCCATGCTATTATATTATCAACCTTGGATGTTTTATATGCATGTATGTGCGATTTCATATGATTTTTGGGACTAACCTATTAACCTAGAGCCCAGTGCCAGTTTCTATTTTTTCCTTGTTTTAGAGTATCAAAGAAAAGAAAATCAAATGGAGTCCAATTGACCTGAAACTTCAGGGAACTTATTTTTGGAACGGGAGCAATCCACAAGACTTGGGGTGTACGTAAGGGAAGCAACGAGGAAGGCACGAGGCAGGGGGCGCGCCCTCCACCCTCGTGGGCCCCTCATGGCTCCCCTGACGTATTTCTTGATGATTGTTTTGAGATATGAAGATGTTGATGTTAGAGTCATGCTAATTGAGTAGTTGTGAATTTGAGGAATACTTGTTCTAAAATTTGTGATTCTCGTAGCATGCACGTATGGTGAACCGTTATGTGATGAAGTCGGAATATGATTTATTTATTGATTGTCTTTCTTATTAGTGGCGGTTGGGGACGAGCGATGGTCTTTTCCTACCAATCTATCCCCCTAGGAGCATGCTTGTAGTACTTTGTTTCGATAACTAATAGATTTTTGCAATAAGTATGTGAGTTCTTATGACTAATATTGAGTCCATGGATTATACGCATTCTCACCCTTTCACCATTGCTAGCCTCTCTAGTATCGCACAACTTTCGCCGGTACCATACACCCACCATATCCCTTCCTCAAAACATCCACCATACCTACCTATTATGGCATTTCCGTAGCCATTCCGAGATATATTGCCATCCAACTTGCCACCGTTCCGTTCGTTATGACACGTTACATCATTGTCATATTGCTTTGCATGATCATGTAATTGACATCGTATTTGTCGCAAAGCCACCGTTCATAATTCTTTCATACATGTCACTCTTGATTCATTGCACATCCCGGTACACCGCCGGAGGCGTTCACATAGAGTCATATTTTGTTCTAGTATCGAGTTGTAATTTTTGAGTTGTAAGTAAATAAAAGTGTGATGATTATCATTATTAGAGCATTTGCCAAGTGAGGAAAGGATGATGGAGATTATGATTCCCCCACAAGTTGGGATGAGACTCCGGACGAATAATAAAAAAAGGAAAAAAAAGAGGCCATAAAAAAAGAGAAGGCCGAAATAAAAAAAGGAAAAAATGAGAGAAAAAGAGAGAATGGGCAATGCTACTATCCTTTTACCACACTTGTCCTTCAAAGTAGCACCATGATCTTCATGATAGAGAGTCTCCTATGTTGTCACTTTCATATACTAGTGGGTATCTTTCATTATAGAACTTGGCTTGTATATTCCAATGAAGGGCTTCCTCAATACGCCCTAGGTCTTCGTGAGCAAGCGAGTTGGATGCACACCCACTAGTTTCTTTTGTTGAGCTTTCATATACTTATAGATCTAGTGCATCCGTTGCATGCCAATCCCTACTCACTCACATTGATATCTATTGATGGGCATCTCCATAGCCCGTTGATACACCTAGTTGATGTGAGACTATCTTCTCCTTTTTGTCTTCTCCGCAACCACCATTCTATTCCACCTATAGTGCTATATCCATGGCTCACGCTCATATATTGCGTGAAGATTGAAAAAGTTTTAGAACATCAAAAGTATGAAACAATTGCTTGGCTTGTCATCGGGGTTGTGCATGATTTAAATACTTTGTGTGGTGAAGATGGAGCATAGCCAGACTATATGATTTTGTAGGGATAGCTTTCTTTAGCCATGTTATTTTGAGAAGACATGATTGCTTTGTTAGTATGCTTGAACTATTATTATTTCTATGTCAATATTAAACTTTTGTCTTGAATTTTATGGATCTGAATATTCTTGCCACAATAAAGAGAATTACATGGATAAATATGTTAGATAGCATTCCACATCAAAAATTCTATTTTTATCATTTACCTACTTGAGGACGAGCAGGAATTAAGCTTGGGGATGCTAATACGTCTCCAATGTATCTATAATTTTTGATTGTTCCATGCTATTATATTATCAACCTTGGATGTTTTATATGCATTTATATGCTATTTCATATGATTTTTGGGACTAACCTATTAACCTAGAGCCCAGTGATAGTTTCTATTTTTTCCTTGTTTTAGAGTATCGCAGAAAAGGAAAATCAAACGGAGTCCAATTGACCTGAAACTTCACGGAACTTATTTTTGGAACGGGAGCAATCCACAAGACTTGGGGTGTACGTAAGGGAAGCAACGAGGAAGGCATGAGGCAGGGGGGCGCGCCCACCCCCTGGGCATGCCCTCCACCCTCGTGGCTCCCCTGACGTATTTCTTACTCCTATATATACCCATATACCCTAAAAACATCGGGGAGCAGAATAGATCGGAGGTTCCGCCGCCAGATGCCTCCGTAGCCACCGAAAACCAATCTAGACCCGTTCCGGCACACTGCCAGAGGGGGAACCCCTCACTGGTGGACATCTTCATCATCCCGGCGCTCTCCATGATGAGGAGAGAGTAGTTCTCCCTCAGGGCTGAGGGTATGTACCAGTAGCTATGTGTTTGATCTCTCTCTCTCTCGTGTTCTTGAGGTGGTATGATCTTGAGGTATCGTGAGCTTTGCTATTATAGTTGAATCTTATGATGTTTCTCCCCCTCTACTCTCTTGTAATGGATTGAGTTTTCCCTTTGAAGTTATCTTATCGTATTAAGTCTTTAAGGATTTGAGAACACTCGATGTATGTCTTGCGTGGGATACCCGTGGTGACAATGGGGTATTCTATTGATCCACTTGATGTATGTTTTGGTGATCAACTTGCGGGTTTCGCCCATGAACCTATGCATAGGGGTTGGCACACATTTTCGTCTTGACTCTCTGGTAGAATCTTTGGGGAACTCGTTGAAGTTCTTTGTGTTGGTTGAATAGATGAATCTAAGATTGTGTGATGCATATCATATAATCATACCCACGGATACTTGAGGTGACATTGGAGTATCTAGGTGACATTAGGGTTTTGGTTGATTTGTGTCTTAAGGTGTTATTCTAGTACGAACTCTAGGATAGATTGAACGGAAAGAATAGCTTCATGTTATTTTACTACGGACTCTTGAATAGATCGATCAGAAAGGATAACTTTGAGGTGGTTTTGTACCCTACCATAATCTCTTTGTTTGTTCTCCGCTATTAGTGACTTTGGGGTGACTCTTTGTTGCATGTTGAGGGATAGTTATGTGATCCAATTATGTTATTATTGTTGAGAGAACTTGCACTAGTGAAAGTATGAACCCTAGGCCTTGTTTCCTAGCATTGCAATACCGTTTGTGCTCACTTTTATCATTAGTTACCTTGCTGTTTTTATATTTTTCAGATTAAAAAACATATATCTACCATCCATATTGCACTTGTATCACCATCTCTTCGCCGAACTAGTGCACCTATACAATTTACCATTGTATTGGGTGTGTTGGGGACACAAGAGACTCTCTGTTATTTGGTTGCAGGGTTGTTTGAGAGAGACCATCTTCATCCTACGCCTCCCACGGATTGATAAACCTTAGGTCATCCACTTGAGGGAAATTTTCTACTGTCCTACAAACCTCTGCACTTGGAGGCCCAACAACGTCTACAAGAAGAAGGTTGTGTAGTAGACATCAACCACCATGACACGACCCTGGTCTGCCTAGTGTGCCTACATTTAAGAGGAGATTTGAGAATGCAAACGAATCTTCTTTCATTTGCAAATGAATCTGTATGTATTACCATGCCCGTGTTTTCCTTCCAAATAATTAGTCATTCGAAATGAGATACTATAAATTAATTAATGAGGATTTATTTGAAAAAAAATGAAACGGTATCCACGCTAACGTGGATTAGAGTGTGTGTCACATAATTAGTTATTTGAATTAGAGTGTGTGTCACATAGCGATCTCCAATTCTAACGTGGATTTCGCATTTCACTGTATCCATGCTACTTTTTAATACAAATTCATATGTATATGATGAACACCATGGTAGTGAGAAAATTTTGGATGGATTCAAACATATGACCTACAAAAATAGCACAATAATCGAGTCAATGTCAAATTTTCCAAACCTAGTATGGCACGAGTTTGAAATAATTACCCATATGCATGATCCTCAGTTCAAATCTTACAATGTAGACCGAACTGAAACATCGATATTAAGTCTAGCACTATCTACATTCAAATGTTGTTTTTACCCCCCCCCTCGGCACACATGCTACATACTTTCTGTATCGGTCAAAATTCCTCTCCTAACCACCGTAGGAAGCTATCGGTTTCCGACACACGTTCATTCTTTCTCTCCATGTTTCGATCTCTAACTCTCAACTATGCAACCCCCTTTTTCCACTCTGTTACCAAATGTATTTACCTCACACACCCGCCATTGTCTCTCTCTCTCTCTCTCCCTCTCTCCCTCCAACCCTCTCTCGCTAGATACATGCATTGCCTATCTAGCCCCCAACCTCTCGTGCGCATGCACACACGTTGTCTATCTAGGTCACTCCCTCGTGACCGTCTCACTCTTTATTCCGCACGGTGGGTCACACTCGCTCAATCCCGCTCTCTTTATCTAAGTCTCGATTAACCTCATTTTCTTTCACACACAAATGATATATCTCCTTGTTCGGGCCTCGATCGACACACTTTATACTCTCTCACGCAGATTGTCTATCTAGGTCAGTCCATCCAAGCCGCCCCCACTCTTTCGACCTCATGGCGGGCCACGCTCGCTCAATCTCTCTCTCTCTCTCTCTCCCTCCCTCCCTCCCTCTCTCTTTATATGTCTTGATTGACCTCGCTCTTTCTCGGACACAAACGATATATCTCCATGTTTGATCCCAATTTGACATATTCATATTGTATACTCTCTCACGCACATTGTCTATCTAGGTCACTCTCTCCAACCCGTATCACTCTTTCGATCGCACGACGACCCACACTCGTCCAATCTCTCTCCCTTTATATATGTAATCGATTGACCTTGCTTCCTCCCACACACAAAATATATCTACATGTCTGTGACTGGATCATCTCTCAAGCTCAATCTTACAGCCCTCACCCTTCCCAAAACCTCAATCGGACAATATCTCTCCAGAGCATATATATCTTTTCAATGAATGCTAGACCACACTCACTTTGTCTCTCTATCTATATGTCTCTTGATTGACCTCGCTTTCTCATGCTGTATCTTCCACACATTGAAGCTACCTCTCCATCCCTTGCAAAGCTGGAGCTATTTACATTGCGAGGGGGACTCCAACCTTGGATTAATTTCAGTAGGCATTTATTTCTATGGTAGATTATATTTTCGTAGCATTCGGACCACAACTACTCGAAACACCGTTGCAACCATGTCGGCATTCTGGGAACGGCGGTCCCTAGACTTGCCTGCCTGCGGCCTGCGGCGTGGCGGGGCCAGCATGCCATACGGCCTATCTTCATCAACAAAGCATCCAAGACCTTTACGAGGGTCCAAGCCTCGCAAGGCAGACGACGCAAGACCTCCTCTGGAGTTGCCGAGCCAGGCAGGCTCACGAGGAGCGGAGATATCAAGGTGAGGGAAACCGCACAAGGCTCTCGTGACGTGAGCCATGACGATATACACCAGGCGGGCACCAGGCGGGCGTCAGCGCACGCAGCGTCCTTGTTTCCTCTTTGGTGCAAAGGGGGCAAGCGCAGCCGCGGAGAACCGAGGCATCAGGCAAAGGTTGGCATTTTGGTGCAACAAGACCAAGACCAGAAGGACGGCAAGATGGAGGTCATCGTGGAGCCCAAGACGGCGCCACCCCGGAGCCTTTCACAGGCGCAGACTACCTTTTGTCAGGATAGCTTGTACTAGCTGCCCCCTTCAAATTAGCCCACCATTGTTGGCTCCCTTCCCGCTCAATATTTGGGAAGAGGACCAGGGCCTATATAAGTAGAGCTAGCCACCATAGTAGAGGCAGAGACTCATCGGACCCGGAGATACACGCAAGTCTGAAAGCACAAGAACACCTCAACCTCAGGAGGTTGTTCTTCCCCTTGTATGGTTCATCATCAGCCCAAGAGGCAATCCACCACCAGCACACTAGAGTAGGGTATTAAACCACAACGGTGGCCCGAACCAGTATAAACCTCATGTCTTTCTGTGTTGCGAGTTCGTCGAGTTCGTCTGCGAGATCTTAGCGAGCAAGAGCGTAGATCGGCAGGAGAGAAAGACTCCGTGCGCACCCTAGTGTTTGAACCTTAAGGGTTAGCCGGAACCCCACATATGACATTTGGTGCGCCAGGTAGGGGTGCGCCGGAGCTTCTTCTCTGCTAATCAGCTCTCCGATGTTCACCGGCTAGGATGTCTGGCGACCCAAGGCTGGCTCCGACCGCTGGGTAGCCTGGCCGGCCCGGACGGCGCCGCCTGCCCATGAAGGTCTGGACCCCGCACCCCAAGCGCTGCGGGCGTCACCAAGCTCCACCGGGCATGGACAGCGTGGCCAGGCATCATCCACCCTCACCCTGCAGCAAGTACGAGTGGCGGCGAGAGCAGCGAGTCATGCCGCAGCAACAGCGCCACACTCACGGCGGGAGCAAGCGAACATGCGGGCGGCACTCACAGTAGGAAGGGAGCTCCTGCGATGCAGGCTGATGGAGAGCGGCCAGGACACGTTGCTTGAGCGTGTTGCTGAGCTGCTGGACGCAGCGGCGTCGGGAGCGCCACCCTTCTACTATCGACTCCCCTCCCAGACCACTTCAAGGTCGCGCAGCAAGCCTCACCACATCTGCGCGCCATCGACTACGCCCAGGGGCTTCGTCAACATCAGCATGGCCGGCGGCGTAGGGGGCTCCAACCCCCCCCCCCATGCCGCCCTCGACAAGCACGAGCGCAAGCGTCACCCCCATGGTCCTAGCCGGATGCCATATTATCATCCCCAGGACGCCATGATGGGCGAAGCAACATGGAGCATGGGGCACCACGGCGAGGTGTTTGGGCTGACGGCCCCGGAAACCTATGTGCCCCGCATGATGGACCAAGGGTACGCACTAGCGGATGACATCGGCTCATTCGTTGGAGAAGATTGGGGAGAAGGGGCGCTAGGAGTCGAAGCCTTCCAAGAGCCAGCGGAGAACCACAACCATCGCGCCGGTGACGGCAACTACAGGGTACCGCTAACCTCTCAGGAACAGGCTTATGCTAACCACGGGTTGTAGTTGAATCAGGTTGCAGCATCGATCGGCGACCCTGGCATGGCGGCACCTGAGGGAGTCCTGGATTAGGGGGTGTCCGGATGGCCGGACTATACCTTCAGCCAGACTCCTGGGCTATGAAGATACAAGATTGAAGACTTCGTCCCGTGTCCGGAAGGGACTTTCCTTGGCGTGGAAGGCAAGCTTGGCGATACGGATATGCAGATCTCCTACCATTGTAACCGACTTTGTGTAACCCTAACCCTCTCCGGTGTCTATATAAACCGGAGGGTTTTGGTCCGTTGGACAACATACAGAACAACAATCATACAATAGGCTAGCTTCTAGGGTTTAGCCTCTCAGATCTCGTGGTAGATCTACTCTTGTACTACCCATATCATCAGTATTAATCAAGCAGGACGTAGGGTTTTACCTCCATCGAGAGGGCCCGAACCTGGGTAAAACTTCGTGTCCCTTGCCTCCTGTTACCATCCGGCCTAGACGCATAGTTCGGGACCCCCTACCCGAGATCCGCCGGTTTTGACACCGACATTGGTGCTTTCATTGAGAGTTCCTCTGTGTCGTCGCCATCAGGAAGGATGCCTCGCCCCGTCTTTAAAGATGGCACCGTTGCTAAGGGAGCTTTGGCTATCGGCCAAACCCTCCGGCTAGGTGGTTTTCTTATGACCGCCTGTTCGGCTTCTGCACCGACGATGACCTCTCGAGCCATCGAATACAATCTTCATGTCAGATCGGAACTCGCCGAGTAGTTAGATCCAATGGAGCTGTCCTCCATAAACGAGCTCTTGGATCGCTTCGCCGCCCTGGGAGTCGCTACGGATTACGACCAGATTGGGCCTAAACCTGATCTGAGAGAGATTAACTCTCCCCAAGTCACCCATCAAGTTGTCGTGGTAGAGGGACAGTGCAGCGACCCTTCATCTATCTTAAGGACTCGCTACATCCGGATTCCCGATCCCTCCAAGCCAGATACCCACGGAGGGGACGATATCACTCAAGACCTGAACTTAGAGTCAGGCGATGGGCTGGATTCATTGGAAAACATCCAGGAATCCAAATTTTCGAGCTCGGAAATTCTTCGGCCTCCGAGCCTCAGATGGGGTTAGGCTTCGGATTTAATTCCACCCACCCACCCCAACATAAGCGGTCTATCCAAAATCAGGCAAGAGCTCGATGAAACAGTACATCATTACTGGGCCAGATTCCTCCTGGTTAAGAACAGGCTAAGGGACTGCTGCAAGGAAGACGCAATCTCAATCTTCTGCAATAATTGCACGGACCAGGGAA
Source organism: Triticum urartu (assembly GCF_003073215.2). Taxonomy (NCBI): domain Eukaryota; kingdom Viridiplantae; phylum Streptophyta; class Magnoliopsida; order Poales; family Poaceae; genus Triticum; species Triticum urartu. Next base: position 617,909,705 of record NC_053023.1, on the reverse strand, counting down.
TACTCAACGCCATAAGTCATCATGATATTACACACTTCGCTGACTTAGCGTCCATTGTACGAAAGTACTATGCGATGGAAAGCACCTGGAAAACCGAAATCAAATTTTGGGACAATCCGGCCCTGAATACAAACCCAGTCCGAAATAAAAGGGTGCATCATCACCAGACACCCGGGTCTAGCACTAAAAAGCAAAAACCATCTACAGGGCATGGAACCGTACTGGAAGGATGGCTCAATGGACCCTGTAAAATTCATAGTACAGAGGACACCGCACCAACTCACAGCCTCAGAGCATGTTGGATACTCCGGCAGGTGGCCAAAATTGGCGAAAATCTCCTAATTCCGGAGGCCACAGAAAGCCACCCCAGAGACACCAATACGGTATTAACAGTATTCGAGACTTTCGCATCAAATAATATGCGAAAAAGGACACTCCGCAGCCTTGCCGAAGTCTACCAAGTAGCAACAAGAAACCCATGGAGTGACACGGCTATTACCTTTAACGCCAGTGATGAACCTAAATTCCGAACAGCCCGAGCACCAGCCGCGTTGGTCCTCAGTCCAATAGTGGACGGCTTTCGTATTACCAAGGTACTCATGGACGACGGCAGCGGATTGAACCTCATTTATGAGGAAACTCTTCAAAAAATGGAAATAGACTGGAATCGCATTGAGCAAAGCAGCACAACCTTTAGAGGAATAATCCCCAGTCGGGAAGCGTGATGTACAGGAAAAATCACACTAGATGTGGTGTTCGGCACGCCGGATAATTACAGGTCCGAAGAGGTCACGTTCCATGTGGCTCCATTCAGCAGCGGTTATCACGCTCTGCTAGGGCGGGAAGCGTTTACAATCTTCCAAGCAATACCCCATTACGGGTACACGAAGCTCAAGATGCCCGGGCCTAACGGGATCATCACTCTTGCTAGTGATCCGGACATAGCACTCCGCGCCAAAAACAAGACAGCCGCACTGGTCCTCGAGGCACTATCCGAAGCCCTAGCGGCTGAGGAACTGACTGCGCTGCGCTCTATGGTGAATCGGGACGATGTGGTACTCGACAAATGATCCAAGTCCACCTTCTTTAAACCGGCGGACAAAATAGTCAAATTCCAAGTCCATCCAACGGACCCCAATAAAACAGCTTCCATCGGGGCACAATTAAACCCTGATGTAGACGCCGCACTGCGAGAGTTCCTACGAGAGAATTGGGACATTTTTTCCTGGTACCCTTCAGACATGCCAGGAATCCCACGCAGGCTGGCCGAGCACAGCTTAAATATCCAAACAGGATTCAAACCTGTCAGACAGGCTCTGCGGCGTTTTTCCGAACCTAAGAGACAGGCCATGGGAGAGGAGCTAGCAAAGCTATTGGAGGCCGTATTCATCAGAGATATAATAGATCCGGACTGGCTAGCAAACCTGGTGATGGTACCAAAGAAGGACAAATCCTGGCGCCTGTGTGTTGATTTTAAAGACCTTAACAAGGCTTGCCCAAAGGATCCCTTCCCCCTCCCCACATCGATCAAATTATCGACGCTACCGCAGGACACGATTCGTTGTGTTTCCTTGACGCATATTCCAGCTACCATCAAATCAAGATGGCAGAACCAGACCAAGTCGCAATGGCATTTATCACACCATACGGCCCATTCTGGTTCAACACGATGCCCTTCGGGCTCAAAAACGCCGGTGCAACATATCAGCGCATGATTCAGACATGTCTGGCAAGCCAGATCGGCAAAATAGTGGAGGCATATGTAGATGATGTGGTCGTCAAAACAAGACATGTTGAATCTCTAGTAGATGACTTGAGGCTCACATTTGATAACCTCTGAACATACGACATCAAGCTCAACCCAGAAAAATGCGTTTCGGCGTTCCAGCCGGAAAGCTCTTGGGCTTCATTGTATCTGGTAGAGGAATTGAAGCAAATCCAGCCAAGATCCGAGCTCTGTCGCAACTGGATATCCCAAAGGACCTCAAACAAATACAAAAGTTAACCAGATGCGTGGCGGCTCTAAGCCGCTTTATCTCCCGCTTGGGAGAAAAGGCCCTACCCCTTTACCGCCTCCTTCGGCGCACCGAACACTTCAAATGGACGGATGCAGCCACGGCCGGACTCGACGAAATAAAAGCCATACTGGCAACAAACCCAGTCCTGGCCGTGCCAAACATTGGCGAACCAATGCTATTATACATTGCAGCAACACATCAGGTTGTAAGCGCAGTGCTCGTCGTCGAACGAGAAGCGGACGAACACAAATTCCCCCTTCAAAAGCCGGTCTATTATGTGTCCACTATCCTCACTCCCTGCAAATCACGGTACCCGCATTATCAAAAGATTGTGTACGCGGTATTCATGGCATCCCGGAAGCTACGACACTACTTTCAAGAGTGTTCAATAACAGTAGCCTCGGAAGTACCACTTAATGATATTATAAACAACCGTGACGCAATGGGCCGGATTGCAAAATGGGCCATTGAGCTCCTCCTGTTCGACATTACTTGTAAGCCACGGCGAGCCATCAAGTCGCAAGTCTTGGCCGACTTCGTCGCAGATTGGACGGAGGCCGAACACCCTAAAGAGTACGACACATATTCAAATTGGATCATGCATTTCGACGACTCCAAGATGTTAGCCGAACTGGGGGTCGGCGTCGTTTTGACGTCCCCCACAGGAGACACAGTTCAATACGTACTCCAGATTATGTACACGGACTCCAACAATGCAGCCGAATATGAGGCCCTTTTACATGGTCTCCGGATGGCGGTATCCATGGGCATCCAAAGCCTAGAGGTGTGCGGGGACTCAAACCTCGCAATATACCAAATAAATGGAGACTTCGATGCCAAGGATCCAAAAATGGCAGCTTACCGCAATGCCGTCCAAAAAATGTCAGCTCGGTTCGAGGGGCTTGAACTTCACCATATAGCCCGGGAAAATAATCAGGCAGCAGATGTCCTGGCACGCATCGGCGCAAAACGCGATGTAGTCCCCCCCAACATCTTCTTTGAAACGCTGTTCAAGCCATCCGTAGTATGGGAAGGGGAGCCAAACAATAATAGCCCGGACCCAACCGCACTGCCCGACACCGAACATCCTGACACAATCGGAGGCTCTGCCAATGAAATAACACCTTCAGCCCATGTAATAATGGCCGTCATCGCCCCGTGGACAGAACCATTCCTCGCCTACCTTACTAGGGAGGAACTCCCCGAGGACCAAAATGAGGCATGTTGCATAGTGCGGCGATCCAAAGCCTACAGAGTCCACGAGGGAGAGCTTTATAAGAAAATCACTACCGGAGTCCTTCAAAGGTGCATCTCCGAAGAGGAGGGGCAGAACCTCCTGGCTGAAATTCATGCCGGACTCGGCGATCGTCACGCTGCAGGTCGGTCCCTTGTAAGCAAGGCCTTCCGTACGGGCTTTTATTGGCTGACGGCCCGGGCAGACGCTCAGGATTTAGTCCAACGATGCATCGGTTGCCAGCTCTTTGCAAACCAAAGCCATGTGCCACCCACCGCCCTCCAAACTATCCCCATTACTTGCCCCTTCGTGGTCTGGGGGCTTGACATGGTTGGACCCCTTAAAGGAGGAACCCACAAGCAAAAATACTTACTGGTCATGGTGGATAAGTTCACCAAATGGATAGAAGCCAAGCCTATTAAGAGGGCCGAATCCGGACCGGTGATAGACTTTATATCCGGGGTTGTACACCGTTACGGCGTCCCCCACAGCATCATCACTGATAACGGCACGAACTTCACGGCCGACGAGGTAAAACTCTGGTGCAAAAACATGGGCATCAAGCTCGATTATGCTTCCGTCTATCACCCACAAACTAACGGCCAGGTCGAACGTGCAAATGGTCTTATCATGAGCGGCATCAAACCCAGATTAGTGCGGTCACTCAAGGAATCTAACACGCACTGGGTAGAGGAGCTCGACTCCGTACTCTGGGGGCTGCGGACCACGCCGAATCGCACCACCGGATACACACCATTCTTTATGGTGTACGGCGCAGAGGCAGTTTTGCCTTGCGACATAATTCATGACTCACCTCGAGTGCGCATGTACGAAGAAAGAGAAGCCGAGCTTGATCGGCAGGATAGCTTGGACGCATTGGAGGAGGAGCGTGACGTGGCAAAAGCCCGTTCCGCATTCTATCAACAGCAGGCTCGAAGATACCAAAGCAGAGAAGTACAGGCCAAAAATTACAACGTTGGAGAATTAGTTCTACGACTACCAGACAAGAAAAAGGACAAACTCAAGGCCAAGTGGGAAGGTCCCTTCATAATTGACCAAGTCCTGACTGGTGGAGTGTACCGCCTGCGGGATGCATCGGATAACCGACTCGAGCCGAACCCATGGAACGCAGCCCGTCTCCGAAGATTCTACGCCTAGCCCCGGACTCTGTGTTCGTCTCCTTCCTCTGTCCATTTTTTATATATTTTCTGTCTTACATTTCTCTTCTTCTCTCTCTCTCTCTCTTATAGCCTTTAAAGGCTCGTAAAGTGACGCGCTATCCGCGCTCATTAAACCTGGGGGCTTCTTTAAACAGAAGCTTATTCATACGGGCTTCATGCCCAACACATGTGTCACATTTCTGCATGTACCTTTTATTCACCATTATATGCATCGATATGACTTAAGTTTTGGCCAAGCTGGGTTGCCTGGCTCCTGTGCTTACCCCTACGTTCCTGATTGTTCGGCTAGGTGGTAAAGGGAGCACCTCTGCAATTGTTACTTCTGGGTCAGCCGGACGTGTACCTTAGACTGGGTGAAGCCGAAAGCTAGCGTTCTTAAGGGAATATTCGGTCGGTGAACTAAAGATGATCTTTTTTTATTTTTATCTATACGCCCCTAGATGTTTTTCCTGCGTTTCTTTTCGCAGCATGGACATGCACCTTAGGGCATGCCTCCCAGTGAAAGGAACCCGTAACGGAACTATTCTCCCAGGAAGATGTTTCTTACTAACCATGTAATATAACATAACTAGTCGGGCACTTGTCTGTTCACGCACTAATGACCCCTACGCCTGGTCTGCATGCATTCCCCGGTTCCTTATAACCGCATGGGAATTCGGACACACTCCAGACCGTCAGGTCCCGAGGCTGAAGCGAAAAGGTCGGCCATGACAAATGATCTACAATCCGGCTAGAAGGCATTATAAATGTCAATTAAATTACATAGTCATTTTAACTGATTGTATTCCTATTCAATACCATCCAACATGCTGTCTAATTTACAGTCCTGCTGGGAATACTTTGCGGCCAACTCTACTTGGCCGTATACTAAGCTTACAGGGATCTCCTTCCCATCGGGCCCTACAGGACTGACCTCGGCCATGTGGTTGGGGTCAGCCTTTGTGTACCGCGTCTTCACCATGGCCCAGGCCTCCCTAGCGCCTTGACGGCAGGCCGATATCTTCCACAATCGGAAGCTCCACCGTGCTCCCTTTAGCTTCTCCGCAAGCTCTCCAAGACCTTCAGGCATGGAGACGGATGGCCACAGGGCCTGGGCGACGCCTTGCATCGCCTGCCGAACTCGATCGAGCAGTTGCGAGAGCTCGGGAAGAAGGTCACCCATAGAACCGGGCATCTCCTCTGCAGGACGACCTGTTAGCACACCTACAGACATTGCTTTGTTAGTCGACTTCCTCGCCGAACTTTCTTTCAAAGGTTCGTTCAAGCACTTACTAAATATGCCGCGCCAAAGCCGCTGATTCTCCTTCACGGAGTCTGACAGCTGGGCACGAACATCTTTCAACTCGACGCCCAGCTTGGTGTTGGCATCTTGGAGATCGTTCTTCTCCTGCCTCACCTTTGTCAGCACCTTCCCACTAGCCTTTAGCTGGCGTAGGAGGTGTTGCCTTTCCGGATTCAATCCGGCGCCATCTGCAATTTCATTTGTCAGATTTGCACCCATGCCGTGCTTCGCAAAATACTTATCTTTCGAAGTGTATATTACCAGAGGGGGTCTCCTTGGGCTCCCCTGCCGCGGCTAGTGCAGCCTCAAGTTGGGCTTTGCACTCTTCCAGCTCCTTGGACAGTAGGGAATTCTTTTCTGTAAGAACCTGCATAACAAATGATCCTTAAATTAGTTATTCTATCTGTTTCAAGTCTCGGGGGCTACTGGTATATATATAATTACCAAAAATTTCTTACCCGTATGTCTTTTACATATTGCTCCGTGGCTCTAGCTAGACCATTTTGAGCGGCACGGAGGTACGTATCTCCCGAGTTGAAGGCATCTAATGCCCCTTGGGAGAAACAAGCGTCGCGAAGAATTGTCCGGCGACGCCTGTGGTTCATGGCACTCTCCACCTTAGAGTTGGTGGCAGACAACCCGTCCACATCCTCCGTCGGAGGAGCGTCTGGCGCCCGCCTTGTGTTCGCCTCCGCCTCCGGACCAGGCTTTGGAGCCTGGCTGGTGGAGGCGTGATTGGCAGCCTCTCCGAATATAGTCCGGCGAGGTATCTTTATCATGAAGAGAGCATGAGTGTCAATGTGCCTCGAAGGTATAACACCTGGGATAAGGGGGCGCGCCATACCTTTGCGCTGATGCCTCGGTCCGGACTGCACTTCTTTTCTGCCCACGGGGCCCTGCGGCCCCTTGTTGGCTTGTCGCCGTAGGTTCGGCCTTCCACCTTAAAAACCTCCCCTGCAAAGTTTGGTTGTAATCAGGAAACTGAAAACACGAGAGGGCAGACACCTATTCGGGGTACTGGGACTTCGATCTCAGTTACCTGGGAGGCTGGGATTAGCCCTGGGTAATTGGCCGTAATGGCCACCAAGGCGTTGTCCTTGCTCAATTGATGGAACACTCCATCAATGAGCTCCACAGATATGTCCGGATCCTCTTGAGAGGCTGGGTCGAGGGACCGTCCTGGGTCCTCGGGTTGTGGAGGAGGGCTGCTTATTTCCTTAACAGCCTGGTGCAGTTCCTGCGTTGAAGTCGTCAGACTGAATATTTAACAATGGGAATACAAAACGGATGGGCAAGTAAATACGACCGCTTACCCAGCTTGGGGGATTGTGCATAGAGAATCCACCCTGTGGGTTGACGCAGAGAAATTCCTCCTCTTCTCCCTTATACAAAGTGGACAAGATCTTTAGTAGAGCGACAGCTAAATCCGGCCCCTTACGGCCGTAGCGGGTGGTGTCGTCCTCCCCGTTGAAGTCCCACATGGGGTGGCTTCTATACTGAAGCGGTTGCACCCCCCGCATAATGCATTCGGCCATAACCCCGATCATGGTTAGTCCGGAATGGGCTAACAATCTTATACGGCCCATCAGGTAAATGATGTCCCTGTCACTTTCCCTCTGAGGGCTCTGTGGACGCCAACTTAGGTGCTTCTTTAAGGGAGCACTGTTGAATTCAGGGAGGCCGATCCGGACAGGATCCGGCAGCGGGACGTCTTCTATATAAAACCATTCCGAGGGCCAGTCTTCGGACGCCTTCTTTGGGGTTCCGGATAGATATCCGGTCCCGGCGATGCGCCACACTTCGGCTCCGCCCACTTGATACATTGACCCCTCCTTAGAGCGGGGCACAAGGCAGAATAACCTTTTCCATAGCCTGAAATGAGCCTTGATACCCAAAAACAGCTCGCAGAGGGCTACGAAGCCCGCGATATGCAATACAGAGGCAGGCATGAGATTGTGTACCTGAGGCCATAGAACTCCAGGAGCCCCCGGAGAAATGGATGGATTGGAAATCCGAGCCACCTTATTAAATAAGGGACGAGGCACACCCGCTCTCCTTTGGAGGGATTAGGGGCACTCTCCGCTTGCTCTCCGCCATTATAGATGGCAAGGCCGGCTCGAACCGGGACCATATAGGCCGGGGGGAGAAATCCCTTGGTCTGGAGCATCACTAGCTTGCTATGCGGGATGGAGCATCTCTCCCAATATCCAGGCTGAGGGCTGGAAGGGCGAGAGGAGGAGTCGCGACGGCTGGCCATGGTGGAATGGACCTTTGTCAGATGCGCTCTGATGAACACTCACGAAGGGGGGAAGATGTGGTTTGGATCTAAATCCTCGTCCCCTTAAATACGTCAGCTCATTTACGTGGCTAGGGGTGTGAATGTAAAAACACTCAGACTTTTAATATTCGTTTGACACATGGGAAGCGGCCATTATTGGGCGTAGAAGCCAAGGAGCGCAACATCTACAAGAAACCGGATTTTATTCAACAGGTATACAGAATTTGGAGGAGAACCCGCCTTGCAATGCCGAAGACAATCTGCACACCAGACTCATCGTCATTGAAGCCTGGTTCGGGTGCTAATGAGGGAGTCCTGGATTAGGGGGTGTCCGGATGGCCGGACTATACCTTCAGCCGGACTCCTGGGCTATGAAGATACAAGATTGAAGACTTCGTCCCGTGTTCGGAAGGGACTTTCCTTGGCGTGGAAGGCAAGCTTGGCGATACGAATATGCAGATCTCCTACCATTGTAACCGACTCTGTGTAACCCTAACCCTCTCCGGTGTCTATAGAAACCGGAGGGTTTTAGTCCGTAGGACAACATACAGAACAACAATCATACCATAGGCTAGCTTCTAGGGTTTAGCCTCTTTGATCTCGTGGTAGATCTACTCTTGTACTACCCATATCATCAATATTAATCAAGCAGGATGTAGGGTTTTACCTCCATCGAGAGGGCCCGAAACTGGGTAAAACTTCGTGTCCCTTGCCTCCTGTTACCATCCGGCCTAGACGCACGGTTCGGGACCCCCTACCCGAGATCCGCCGGTTTTGACACCAACAACACCCGTTTCAACAAGAGAGACACGCTGGGGGCTGCCGGGAGGGAGCCAAGAGCAAGGCCCCTCCCCAAGGCACGCGAAACCATGGGACACCCGGAGGTAGGCCCTCTGCCGGGGTGGCTTCAACAACCCTTCCCCCGGCAGAGGACCCGTGGTCTCCGAGGGAACCGCTGGCGTCCTGTTTCCCTCCTTTGTGTAGTCCTGGTCTTCGGTCGGCTCAAAGGAGGTCAAGGGTGGCGCAGGGCGGGGCCCTTGTCTGGCGATATGAAGCAAGGCCGGTACCTGTGAAGAAGGCCCGGTGCCGGTGAAGCTCGCCGCCCGTGACACTCTCACGTAATAATGAGTTGGGGCTATACACGCCTCGGAGTCTCAGGAGCGCCAGCCTCAGGCCCTGGGGCTCCCTCCCACGCCTAGTGGACAGCACTTAGCTCCGCGCTGGTGAGAAGACTTGAAGACCCGAAGACTAGACTAGGTGCCAGACGCGGACTTTTGCTTTAGATCTCTCTTTCTGTGGCTTTGCTTTCTGATTCTGGAGTTAATTGAAGCTGTTTTTTTATCGATTCGCGCGGGGGGTGCCTTTTCTCGTTCGATCCATTTCTCGCCTTCTGGATCTTGTTTGGTTTGGGACTCACGTCCATCGCCTTTCCCTCGCAAAGCTTCTCGTGAGCCGGACCGCGCAAAGCATGTGCTAGCACTACGCCTGGTGCTCACCCTTTGCAGGGCCCCTTAAAGCAGGGCGATAAGCTCCGCAGGATTCTCAGGAACTCGTCGCCTCATGAGCCAGCCCTAAGCTGGCGCTGACTAAGGTAATCCACGTCGGGGAACTCATCCCCAGCTTCATGAGCTCACGAGGGCACATACCCACATCGCATAGGAAAGTAAAAACTGCGATTTACTTACACGAGGGGCTCCCCCTCTCAAAATTCTCTTACAAGTTTTCCAAGGGCCACGCCTGAGTTTTGCGTGCAGAATAAAACAACAGGAGAATATGGACGCATCACTCGCATCGTCATCATCTTCGTCGCAATCATCGCCGCCGTCAGCGACGCCCCCATCGCCGTCATTGACCACGTCACCTTCGTTTGCGATGACCACCACCCCATCGTTCTCCGACGTGAAGGCCCTGACCAACGCGTCAACATGGTCCTCTACCCAACGCACCAGGTCACCCCGAACGGCCGTGGGTACAGGGCAATGGAGGCATCGAAGTCGAAGTTGGGGTCGGCGTTCAGAAGGTGGCTGAAGACACGGGAGAAGGCGCGCTGAAGCAGGCCACGACCCCTCTCCTCCACAAGCTGCCGAGCTCTGGCAGATTGGGCCTCCAGGCGCGTCACCACCTCGGTGAAGAAGGTCAGGTGGCTGGCGTAGTCACTTGAGTGAGGGGTCGAGGCGTTCTCATCGCAGATATAACCCAGGGCGGTGTTGGCCTTGTTCTGAAGGTCTTGAAGCATAGGAGCATGCTCGCGCTCCAGCGTTCGGCGTTGAAGCACTTCCTCCCTATTTTGCCGAGCGACGGCCTTGGCGTCATCAATTCATCTCCAGAGGGAAAGCAGCTCTGCGCGGGCGGAGGCCAAGTCCGCCTGCGCCATAACCAGGGCGGAGGCCAAGGTTGATGGCCACTCGCAGCTTGCGTCGCTCCTCCACCAATCGAAGACCTTCAGCTTCAAGATGCGAGTCGACACCAACAAGCTCTTCACCAAGGTGGTTCATCGCACCCATCGCCTCCTGGACGAGCTCGTGGCGGACCGTGCTGTGCCCGCGCTCGAGCTCGAATGCTCGGCCCACCTCGTATTCCACCTCGGGGGCTGCGGGTGGAGCATCAAGTGTTGCACCACCTCCTGGTTGGGGGCTGGGGGCTGGCACGGCCCCAGGCGCCAGCTGACCCTCGCGAGGGGCCCGAACCAAACAAGGCCCACTGCTTGAAGAAGACCCCAGGATCGAGGCTAGACGGCTACCAACCATGGCCAGGGGAGGAGCCATTGGCACACCTGCTGCGCTTCGAGCAAGGCCGCGAAGAAAGGATGGCGAGGGCGCAAGCTCGGGGTGCCTTGATGACGGGCCAACTCCCATGGCCGACCCCACGCCGTGGGCAGTGTCCGAGCCTGTAGCATTGGAGCTTGGCGGGTGCGATGGGATGAGAGGGAGCTGCTTCTCTGGAGATTTCACGGCCTTAGCAGAAGGGGGCCTGAGGGGACAATCGTCAGGAAAGGAAGGCGGCACATAGAAGATCACCAAGATAAGGTACTTACTCGTCGATAGCGATCTAATTCCGTCGCTTCAACGGTCCGAAGATGCTGCCGCCGCTAGGGGATCCCTTCCTCTTGCAGAGCTCCTCGAAATCCACGCAAAGGCGACCGAAGCACTAGACGTGAAAGCCGGAGCGCGGCGCAGCCGAAGAAGAACCAAGAGGGATGGCTACAGTTAAGCCCGACTGCGGCGAACAGCCCGGCTCTTTCTCGCTGTGACCTCCCGAGGCTCCTGGAGCCTCGGCCTCGGGAGCCGCATGCCGCATCTCATCAGCGACCGATGCCTCAGGAGGGGCGTCGCAAGCTCCTGAGGACGACGCCCCTCGATCACCGCTCGGCATGTGCTCCTCAACATCTGAGCAGCCGACCACCGTCGCCGCTCGCTCCCCCGCACAGTCACCTGGGGCGAGCTCGGCACCGGCGGCGAAGACGGGGACCACGATGACGGGATTCTCGCGGGCCCCACCAAGCCGATTGGGTGCCGCCCCCACTCATCAAAGGAAGGCATGTTCGCGGTAAACGTGACCTTGTTCTCGCAGCGGCACAACATGCAACTCTTCCTAGGCATCTCGTCTGGCAGAGGGACACCAGATAGGACTGTGAGCACTGTTTGCCGTGCAGCGAGAGGAAGCCCCTCCTCCTGAAACCTCATGTTGTCCTGTCCGCTGAGCAAGGCCCACATCGGGCGAGAATGGTGCTGAAGCAGAGCAACTCGACGCCTGATGAACTCCCTCACCACCATGGGCGTGGTCACACCAAGATCCTTCAACCACCGCAGCCTGGCCCAGACGGGGGCAAGACAGGGGCTCGCGAGCCTCTGGTGACCGCAGTCGGAGTTTGGAATGGCAGGCCCCACCGGAGCTTGGATCAGAGGGTTGAGCACGCCGGCATCAACAAACACCCATCGCATGCGGAACTCGCTCGCGGATGAAGGGAGCTCGAAGTCGATCCCCATGCCTACTGTCGCAGCCACGGCCTGGAAGCCCACACACCCTGAGCTCTGCTGGGCACCGGTGAGATGCAGCGAGAAGAAGTGGCGGAGGAGTGCCACGGAGGGGGTGATGCCCACCATGGCCTCACACACGAAAGCGAAGACGGCAAGAAGGGTCACAGATTGAGGGTCGAGATGGATCATGTCGATCTGATAGTGCTCGAGCACCGCATTGAAGAAGGCGGAGAAGGGCGGAAGCAGGCCAGCCCAGAGGGCGTCAATGAAGATCGGAACCTCGGTGACTGCCCGAGCCATGCTGGAGCGAGACGCAGGCCAGGCCGGCGTCCCTCCCCACTCGTTGAAGCTGGAGGTGAGCATGGGGCGCACCTTGCCCATGGCCTCGTTTTTGAGCACCCGAGGCCGGTCGAGCGCCGGCTCGATGGACGGAGGCGCAGTGGGCGAGGACAAGGTTTTCTTCCCCTTCCTGGCCTGTTTCGGCGCCATGGCGGTGAAGCGGGTGGAGCGCAAGTTGGATTTGGAAGATGGAGTAGGACGTCAAAGGAGCAGGGAGATTGGAACAGCCGGGCGCGGTGAGGGAAGAATAACTATGCAAGATGCGGGGCCGCATAGCCAGGCGGATTCAAGGGCAGCGTGGAGAAGCGAAGACGCCCACGTCCAATCAACTGCCACGTGTCAACCGAGGCCGCATGCTTTTGGGCCCGCGGTGCTCCTGGCTTGACCCTTGGCTTCACCACGACGCCAAGCCCGAGCGCACCTTGGGACAGGGGGCTACTGTCGGCGTTCTGGGAATGGGGGTCCCCAGACTTGCTTGCCTGCGGGCCGCGGCGTGGCGGGGCCAGCAGGCCGTACGGCCCATCTTCATCAATAAAGCATCCAAGATCCTTGCGAGGGTCCAAGCCTCGCGAGGCAGACGGTGCAAGACCTCCTCCGGAATTGTCGAGCCAGGAAGTCTCACGAGGAGCGGAGATATCAAGGCGAGGCAAACCTCACGAGGCTCTCGTGATGTGAGCCATGACGATCGACACTAGGCGTGCGCTAGGTGGGCACCAGCGCGCACAACGACCTTCTTTCCTCTTTGGTGCAAAGGGGGCAAGCGCAGCCGCGGAGTACCAAGGCATCAGGCAAAGGTTGCCATTTTGGTGCAACGAGACCAAGAACAGAAGGACGGAAAGACAGAGGTCATCGTGGAGCCCAAGATGGCGTCACCCCAGAGCCTTTCACAGGCGCAGACCACCTTTTGTCAGGATAGCTTGTACTAGCTGTCCCCCTTCAAATTAGCCCGCCATTGTTGGCTCCCTTCCCGCTCCATATTAGGGAAGAGGACCAGGGCCAATATAAGTAGAGCTAGCCACCATAGTAGAGGCAGAGACTCATTGGACCCGGAGATACACGCAAGTCCGAAAGCACAAGAACACCTCAACCTCAGGAGGTTGTTCTTCCCCTTGTATGGTTCATCATCAGCCCAAGAGGCAATCCACCACCAGCACACTAGAGTAGGGTATTACACCACAACGGTGGCCCGAACCAGTATAAACCTCGTGTCTTTCTGTGTTGCGAGTTCGTCGAGTTCGTCCGCGAGATCTTAGCGAGCAAGAGCGTAGATCGGTAGGAGGGAAAGACTCCGCGTGCACCCTAGTGTTCGAACCTTAAGGGTTACCCGGAACCCCACATCCGACAAACCCCCGCACCTCCCCCAATTGATTTCCCTCTAGCTCGGTCGTCGCTCTCTCGCATGTCCTTTCTCGCCTTCAACGTCGCACCATGGTATTATTGCAAAAACTCTGATTATTACAAATAAGCTACAAAACTACACACTGATAGTCCACTTGGAATGGAACAAATTTTGACCCACAAATTAAAGTGCCACAAACTGCACACCGAGGGCCCCACGTGTCATGAAACAAATTTGGACCCATATACAAATTAAAAAAAGGACGAGGATCGAACATGCGACCAGGGCCTCAAGCCGCACGTCAATAGGCAACATACGTAGAACAACAATGTTCGTTGTACCCCCTTTGTTCATATAATGTTTTATATTACCACAGCCTATTTAATGGATAACATGTAATATTTTTTAGTACATTAGTGGGACCGGCTCGTTAGCACGTACTATTCGCCTTCACTTACTGGTGGGTTCCATGTGTGCTCTCTCTCTCCTCCCCTTCTGCGTCTAGACGCACGGGCAAACACGAAGAACTCGCAGGCGATGTTGTCGTTGACCATATCTGGACGCATTCACAAGTTACGGCACCAGTTTCACGTACTAGTAGTACTAGTCAATGTGTACGTGCAATGCACGTTAATTTGGAAGTATATTAAGTGCGTGCGGATATTAAGTAGGATATTATTTGCATGTTATTATGTGATTAGCACTATTTTTGGCATGAAATTAACCGCACGCTAAACGTGTTGAGCGCTCGACATTGAAGCAGTCTAGGTCTTTGGATGAGAAGGAATACATGTGGCTTCATGACGTTTTATATTTAATTTGATACGGCTCTAGAAGAACATTCAATCGATCAAACCATAGATTTCATTCAGTCTCACTCCGACTTTACATTCATACGACGATCGATCTAAAATAAACGGAAATGATAAACGTTCGTGATTTTAAGCATGGCAATCCAAACGTTTTTCATGGCAAATTTAGATTACGCGGCGGTGGCAGGGGCGTCTTGCGGTGGGAAGGGGCTCCTCTACTGTGCTCTGCGTGTCGTCGGGCCACTGACCAACGGCGACGGCAACATCTTGCGCCATTGTTGGCGTACTCCGGGACGTTGGCCCTAGCTTCAAGGAAGGCCACAATGTTCTAGACTTTGGTCTCCAGGAGCAAGTCAACTGGCGGGAGGAGGCGACTGGCGTTGGTGCAAGGAAGCGGTCGATGATGGCCATCCATGCCGCTGAGGGGGGGCACTGGCACCCGCGCGGGGACATGCGCTGGCAATGGCGCGGCAGAGACATTCGTGTGCACGGGCACCGACACGGGAGCACATGTCAGTGCATGTGCAGGCACATGCACTGGCAGGTGCACAGGCACCGGCATGGGTGTGCGCATCAGTGCACGCGCAGGCGCATGCGCTGGCAGGTGCACGGGCGCGTGAAATTGGCGGGGACCTCGTAGAATCCCATGGCATCAAGCTCGGTGATAATGTGCGGCTCCCAGCCCATCAATGTCACGGGGATGGGCGCTGGCCCAGTCGGGGCGATGGGAGCCGGAATGGGAGTGAGGACAGGCACGGCGTCTTCCTGCAAGGCCGGTTCATGCTCGTCCCAAAGCGCCTTATGTTCTTGAGACTCCGGCTGGGTGTCTTCCTCAGGAAACTGGAAGACTAAGGGCAGACCATCGTGATGCGGCATAGCGTACATTTAGGTCAGGCTGGTTGGAGGTAGACGACAGGAGAATCGGAGAGGAAGACAGAAGATTGTAGCAATACCAATGTAGTGCGGGGTTGATTTTAAACTGCGGCGCCGGCGACATTAAAAGTGGGAGCAGTTGGGACAAAGGTGGGTGGCGGAGCCTGGTCAAAGGGCTCACCGGACGCAGCGGTCTGCTCGCACGCCTCTTCCCTCTGTCAGTCGGCGCAGCGGACTGCTCGCACGGCTCCCGTCGACTCACACGCTTGCTCGAACGGCACCTGTCGATGAGAAGCGGGACTCGTTGCGGCACGTAAACGCCCATGGTTTCAATAGTGAAAGCGTTCGCCTTAACTTGACAGGTCTTTGTTCCAAAGTACCTTGGCTCTTCATTTGTGCAACTTGTCATAAGCAGCTTGTCTCAAATTGAAGAAAAAAATTACGAAGGAAAATTTGTGCCATATCACGTGACCATGCTCAATTTCATGAATTTCTGGTCACTTTTGGATTTTCTGAAATTTAAAATCTAGGATTCGAAACAACATCATAACGTGCATCATGCAATAAATTTTCAAGTGATGCTACCTCCATCCTGGTTTATAGGTCACCTTTGTAGTTCGTGCCAAATTTTGACCAAATATTTAGCTAACAAAATGTTAATGCATGTCAACAAAAATTATATCGTTGGATTTGTATTTCAACATAGTTATCAATGATATAATTTTTGGTAACATGCATGAACATTTTGTTAGTTCAATCTATAGTCAAATTTTGACACAATATACAATGGGGACTAATAAACTAGGACGGAGGTAGTACATCTGTCCTATTGTATTTTTGAACAAATGATTTGGTCAAACATTTTGCTTAGTTAGACTTCAGACAAGTTATATATGCAGAGTAAATGGATAATCCGTCTATACCAGTGCATTGCCTGATATATTAACTCTTTATTTGAGGGGTCCCTGATATATTAACTCAAGTAGTACTAGGCACGAACAAATGGGCTCAATTCTGTGCTCATCCTGGTGTAGCAGTAGTATTTCTAGGCAATGCAGTTGACGGGTGACCTTGGGGAGCGGGGACCGAGGGAATTGAACCGTGCTCGGCACGGTAGGTAACGTTGTCTAGTTACTAAATCATCCCTCCATTGTTCATCGGTAGTCATTATGGACCGGGGACATGAGGGAAATTTCCGAGGGCTGGAATTCTGGCCACCAGATATTTTGACTCGAAACGCGGAGGCTCGACTGGTTGGGGTTGGCTAATGTGAGCACCACGCACGCCACCAGAAAGACACGAGCCCGGTGTTTTTTGAGGATCAACACGAGCCAAGGTCTGGCTAGTACGCCGTTGGGTGCTATTCGAGAATACGAAAGGAATCTTTTAAATTGCCGAACGAATCTATGTGTATTACAATGCCTGTAATTTCCTTGCAAATAGTAATCTCGACGTGGTAATTGATTTATGACGAGTTCTTGAATTAGAGTGAGTTTGTGATATAGTGATCTCAACGTGGATTTCACATTTCATGGTATCCCTAGTAAGTTTTTCATTGCAAATTCAAATTTAAAAGATGAACAATATGGTGGTGAGAAAACTTTGTATGTATCAAGCATATGCCCACACACACACACGCGCGAACACAACAACAATCTAATAAGTATACTGCATCTAGTTTTCCAAACCATGCATGTATGACACGAATATTCAAAAATACTCCTTTTGTTCCTAAATATTAGTCTTTTAGAGATTTCAACAAGTGACAACATACGGAGCAAAATTAGTGAATCTACACAGTAAAAAATGTCTATATACATCCATATGTGCCAGTCCATTTAAAATCTCTAAAAAGACTAATATTTAGGAATGAAGGGAGTAAAATTTAACACATGCATGGTCCTCAATTCAATATTTAAAATGAACAGGAAACTGAAACATGAATATTATGTCTAGTACTACAGTACATGTAAATGTTGTGTTTAGGCGGAGCTATGTAGATTGTCGGGGGTTAACCCCTCGACCTTAGATAAATTTGTGAAGCTCTGTTTATGATTGTTTAGATTATATTTGTCCCCACCCTAGCTCCCAAACACCGATTGGTTGTGCACCCCTCCTCCCTGAGATAATATTATCTGCCCCCACACCTCAGATGCTATATGCTGATACGAGTTGCTTGGAGCTTGTAGATCTGAGATATAGCAGCTCGCGCGATGTCTTAATATTTTTATAGGAAACCTTAATGAGTTTGAGAATTGCACACAGTTTGTACAAAAACTACTCAGATGCCCTTGGATTCCATATCCAACGACCTCAAATCTCGTATCACCGTAGCATCTAAGATGAAGGAGGACATCATATTCTCATGTAAGTAAGAATATCATGTGCTACCACACCTTAGATGCTTTGGTGATACAAGCTCTTCGGAGCCGTTGGATTTGTGACCCAACAATTCCTCGGTGGTTCGAATGATTTTTTTGCAGAAAAGCCCCCAAAGACTTCGGCCACTGCTTACAAGCACAAAGACTGCTCAGATGCCATTGGATCTGAGATCAAACAACCTTGAAGCTCGTATCACCGTAGCATCCAAGCTGCGAGAGCACCTGATGTTTTCTCGCATGGGTGAATAATGAGGTGCTCCCATACCGTAGATTCTATGGTGATACGAGTTCACGGAGATCTTATGGACCACAGTAGGAGGTTTGAATGTTTTTGCAATATACGACTGAGAGAGTTTGGGAATTGCATACAAAGTACAAGTACTACGCATGTGCCATCTGATCACAGATCATACGACCTAGATGATCGTATCACTGTAAAGGCTAATTAAGCTACGGGGAGCACCTAATATGAGCGATGGGGAGCTGTTGGATCCAAGATGCAGCGGCACACACGAGGCCTGAATGTTTTATTTGCAAAAAAACCTTTGGAGAGTTTGGAAATTGCACATAATTACAAAGACTACTCCCAAGCCATTGGATCTCACTCCCAACGATGTAAGAACTCGTACGTATCACCACAACATCTAAGCTGCGGGGTGGATGTGATATTCTATGTCATTGTCATTTTTGTTCGTAAACTTGCAAAATACGTGTAACTCGTGCCATTACTTGTCTAACCGTGCAAAGTGTTTGTTAAAAAAAACCTTCCTACACTAAAATATCGGAACAACACACGGGGGTCCCACTTGTCATTGATCAAATTTGGACCTAAAACTAACAAATCTGAAAGATGAGATTCGAACTGGCAACCTGGACTACAAAGCGTAGGTCGATAGCCTGAAACAACAACGGTTGTTGGCTTTGTCCCATAACTTGATTTTATACAGTATTACGTTGAGTAGAGTAGAGGGAGTGCCTCGTCAACACATGCATGACCATTGACTCACTTACTGGTGGGTCCTAGGTCTGCGATCTCTCTCTCCTCTCCATCGTCTAACCTTTAGACGCATGGGCACACACGAAGAGCGGCGCTAGCTTGCCGTGGTGTTATTATAGCTAAAAAAGCTTGGAAAATAGAAGAATCGCCTAGAACAAGAGACGTTGTGGCTGGTCGAGACGGAGCTAACCACAGCTATCCTCTGTGCCATGTTAGCATGAAAAAGCTGTGTGGCTAGTGGGGTGTTTTCGACCGACTAGCTGGGTCCTGAGGTTGAACCATATGTACTAGTACATCTGATATATTTTTACACGCACATTTTTCCTCCGTGCCGAGACGTGGCACACCTTACCATGCGGTTTCGGGGTCCTCCCAGGTGGTCAACGCATATATTATTCCTTGCCGAGACGTGGGACGCCCTACCGCGCGTTTTCTGGGTCCTCCTCCGTCATAGCGCTGAAGCAAGTAAATGAGTCATCAAATCACGAAAGACCACCTTTCCCGACGAGTACATCAGTGAAGCACGGTGGCTAGCTAGTTGGGCTAGTGCAACCGATTAGCTAGGCCGCCGCCACATTTCTTTTTTCACCCTTTTTTTATCTCCTTGCCGGCAGGTAAATTTAAATATCCATCGCGGAGTTGCTCTAGTCTTTGGGTGCGGCAGGCACGGCAAGATTTTTAAATTTTTGATTGACGGGGGTAGGCGCAGCAAGATTTTTAATGTTTTGATTGACGGGAGCAGGCGTGGTAGACTCCACTTGTGAAACCCACTGCTCCCTGATGTGAGAAGTCATCGACTGGTGTTTTCCCATGGTGAAAACCTAAAGATTCCCCGCACCTCAGCTGGCTCCCTCCGCCTTCCCATAGATTGCATTGCCTTTCAGCCGCATCGCCCCCTTTGCTTCCTCTCCCCATTGCTTCTACCTGCTGCCATGGCGGTGCAGCAGATCACGGAGTCTGAGGTGAGGCGCCTGACACAGGAGCTCGAGGCCAAGGATGCGGAGCTCAGGGCCAAGGACGTGGAGCTCTGTGAGCTCAAGGAGGAGAGGAGTGCCATGCTCCTCCGTTATGTGTGGGAGTTCATGGAGCTTCAAAAGAGGCAGGCGTCCACAAGAAAGATGCTTGAGGCATCGGCGGCGTTGCTGCAGAAAGTGGGAGATACGATAGGCCATCAGGGGTGGCGGCTCGAGCGCGAGCAGGCCCGATCGTGACGAGGTCCAGGATTGCCTCAGCCACTTGGTGGACCAAGTTTCCACGCACGTGTTTCGGCTGCGCAATGCCTACCGTCATGCCAGCGCGACCATGACGGCCGTCAGGATAAACCCGTTCGACCACCCCGTCGACTTCAACGAGCTACGGCTTCCTGACCTGGTCTCCTTCTTCACCTATATCTCTGAGGAGCTGAGCCGTCTCCGTGCGATGGTGGGGGAGGAGCTGGACAAGGAGGGGTTGCGGGCTGCCGTCGCCGTTGCCAGGCGAATCCTCTCAGGGCTCCATCACCGGAGTCCATTAGTGCCATTGGACGCCATCTTTGACGAGCTAGCTCCCATCGACCGGGAGCAGGCTCTGCTGGCCGTTGCACCCTGCATCACCAACATTGTGCACCTCGAGAAGCAGAGGGACTTTGGTGGTGTTTAGGCGTCCTCTGCATGGGCATGTCCATGTCTCGGTGCAACATGACCGTTGGATCAAAATCAGACGGTGCAGATTAGTCACTGTAGCACAAAGCGTGTGGGTGTGTTTGGTTGCATTCTCATCTCAATATAGTTACATTACTGTTCATATAGTTGACATGCGCACAACATCATTTGTTATCATCATATCTTACTCCTACACTAGCAACAAGATTATATAGTACTGGCGTATGAACCATTGCACATGCCTAGTAGTAGGAGCACTGTGTATGTTCAAGTGGCTACCGTGTTTCGCACTCCTCCATCGTAAGAGTGGAAACGCTTGCTGTAATCATTTTTCTTCGGAAAAAACAGTGGACTCGCTCTGCCATGCGCATCCTCCTCGACAGTCGTCGAGAACTTTGCTACTCACTTTCGCCGACGTGTGGGACAGCCATCATCAGGGTCCACTAGCCATGCACTAAATTACTCCGTAGTAGAGTGCCCAATTGCACGGTAGACTTCCCCGACCGATGCGTCGCAGTAATGCCCAATGAGCCGTCAAATCACAAAACCCCCTCCTTTCTAGCAGTAAGTTGGAAGGACGAAGCAACCATCATTTCACTCTTCTCTCTCAGCTTCCTTTCTACCCAACCCTCGCTTCTTCCTCATCTTGTTACTCATTTCTCAAGAAAACCCCGACCTGCTTCTGCCATTGTTCTTCTCTCCCAAAGAAGGAAAGGTGAGCGCATCAATGGTGTTGATTCTGGCCAAGGCCCGGTCTTGCAACCCCGAGACTGATCCTATACCTCCCTCTCTGTTCTTCTTTTGGGTTTGTTATTATGGTTTCTTTTCTTTTATTTCTATTTGATAGTTTCTTGATGGACGCTGGAGCACCAGCCGAAGTGATGTCTATGGCTCTGGCAAAAACTGTCGAGGCTCATGGTACGAAGAAGTGTAAGCACCCGGCTGAGACTACCGCAGACAAGCTCAAAGCCATCACCCTGTCCAAGCTCCCCTCTCTGGGATCCCTCATTAAGCAAGTCCAGGTAATATCTTTTTCTCGATCTTGATCGTGTTTTTTCATCTAACACGCAGTACTAGTACTAGTAGTACCACTTTCTGGGTGATCTTGAATGTGATTTTTGTGTGCCAAATGCTAGTTCTAAATTCCTCTTTTGACCAAAACATGCGAGTGGTTGACACTGATATCTTATAGATTACTTTCAACTACTTTATGAACATCAATGCTACCTTTTAAGAGGGTATATTTGCATCAGTAACTTGTGTTATGGATATTTCAAGTAATCCCTCTGCTCTCATGCCTTTGAAGACATGTTCTAGTGTCTTTGTTCACTCATTTTTGTGCGTATATGTAGTCATATATGGAGTAAAATATCGAAAATGATCTTATATTTCTGAACGGAGGTAGTAATAAAATATTTGGTTTCTGTTTGAATTAGAACCAGGTCCGCGGTGGAGATTAAGTTCTCAAAGTCATGTCATGTGAACTGGAAGACCTGAGGATGAGTTCTACTGCTAAACTATCCAGCTAGTGTTTTCCTGTAGCATTGTTGTCAGGCGTGTTCTCAAGGCTGTACTTGACCACAAAAATTTCCTGGATGTGCCTTCGATTACAAAGGGTGTGGTTATTGTAAAGCTTCCCAACAAATCTGATGCGGCATGTCTTCATCGTCATGTTTATGAGTGGAAAGACTACTCTGTTAGGTTCTCCAAGGTTGAGGATATGGTGATTGCGGGAGTCCTGGATTAGGGGATCTCCGGACAGCCGGACTATATCCTTTGGCCGGACTGTTGGACTATGAAGATACAAGATTGAAGACTTTGTCCTGTGTCCGGATGGGACTCTACTTGGCGTGGAAGGCAAGCTAGGCAATACGGATATGCATATCTCCAACTTTGTAACCGACCTTGTCTAACCCTAGCCCCCTCTGGTGTCTATATAAACCGGAGGGTTTTAGTCCGTAGGACAACAGACAATCATACCATAGGCTAGCTTCTAGGGTTTAGCCTCCGATCTCGTGGTAGATCAACTCTTATAATACTCATATCATCAAGAACAATCAAGCAGGACATAGGGTATTACCTCTATCAAGAGGGCCCGAACCTGGGTAAACATCGTGTCCCTTGCCTCATGTTACCATCCACCTTAGACGCACAGTTCGGGACCCCCTACCCGAGGTCCGCCGGTTTTAACACCGACAGTGATGGTGCCGACAGACATCTCTCACGAAGTCGATGGCCTAGTCAGTTATGCGGTGTTCATCCCATAGGTCAGTGGCAAGAAATAGTCTGCAGAGTTTAATTAGTGCAACTTTGCTTGTCTGTAGTAAGTACTTTTGTTCAGTACTTGATTTGTGTTTGTGAACCCTGTATTGTTTAGTAATGTCGCTTTTGGTGTGTGGTGAGTCCTGAGAACAGTCTATGTTAATGTCTGTCCACTCAATTTAGTCTGTATATTTTGAAGTATCCAGATCATCTTTTTTGTGAGGACGGTTTATCAATTATGGTTACACTCCAATATCTGCATGCATTGCAGGGTTTATCGCACCCACCGGGATTTCTAGTCCCATGGATGTTCGGTCCATACGATTTGTCATGACCTTTGGACTGTCCTGCTTGTGGGAGTAGGCGGGGGCCTTGCATGACACGCGTAGTTGGACGACCAATCTTCTATTTAGTACTTCAACATAGTGATTTCCTAGTAAGTATTCACTCGTGTCACATCAAGTAAATCTTATTGATTTACTGTCTAGATCTTATTGGTTTAATGTGATGTTTTCTTTCTTTTGCTACAATTTTACGATGCAGGTTTTGCCATGTGACATTCATCACAGAATAAACCGTTTGGTTTGCTATATGATGGATATTTTTGCAGGTTTCACTTATTATGTCGTGTCAGTAATGAAGGCACTGTCCATCACTTGTATTACTGGAAAAAATTCGATCAATCTATTGTCTGAGTACAAGCTGAATCCCTATGATGAACTACAGTTTCGTTTAACAAACGCGCCACAATTATTCCTTCTCGCGTTTAAAAGACATGAAGAAAATGACTGGATCACGGTCACAGAGCATAGCCAAGTTAGAAAGCTGATCATAGCAGATCAGACTCGATCACCGCTGTCTCGCACATCAGTACCACCTTCAGCAACAGATCAAGCACCGACAGTTGCTCTTGCACTGACAGCGGCAGCAGCTCAGTCTGATCTAGCTGAGGATTGGGCACCGACCGCATCAGCGGATCAGGCTGATCTACCGGAGGATCAGGCCTCGACACCGGCACCTGCTTCGACACCGGCACCAGCTCTACAAGGAGCACCATCTCCGGCAGCAGCAGCGGCACTACCAGTCGCATCGGCATGGGCACCAGCAATGGCTTCAGCACCTGCACCAACACTTGCACTTGCATCTGCTCTGGTCCCGTGCAGCGGCAACTGAACCAGCAATTGCACCGGCAACAGACTAGGCTGCAGTTCGCACTTCATATACCAAAGTCCTTACAAAAAAACCAACATGTCCACCTTCTTGGTAAGCACTGGCCACACAAATACTTCATTCATTTTTCTTTCCATGTTGTTTCACATGATTCACTGGGTTGATCTAACTGTTTGTGTATGTCTTCTTGTTTGCAAACAGAGAATTCCTAGAGCAACGAGGGAGTCATTCAACAATCCGGGCGACCGTGGCCAAGTTTCTCTTACCATGCACAATCTTGGTGTGAATGAACCGGCTCAATATACCGTAAGTACAAAGGATGGTCGCATGATGATTGATGCTAAAGGATGGTCAAGGTTCAAATCTAAATCATATCTTGTGGTAGGGGATGATGTCAAAATCGAACTTTCTCGGCAAGGAGAGCTGGTCTAAGTCAACTTTGAAATTCTTTAGTAGCAGCACGCAACTGCCGAACTGATCTATCCTCCGAGAGATGTTGATGTAATACTCTGGCATGGTGAAACAAGTGTCTTGTGTGTATAAGTAGTATGACAGTATCGTTGATAGAATTGCAACTTTGATTGCTTGTTAGGAACTGTCGTTCGATTTCATTCCAATAGTTGTTGTGCTTTATTCAATTTTGTGTATTCGCCTTGCGACAACATCTAAAACCAGCGCCGTACCGACCGCTTGCAATATGAAAAGCGCTGAGGTAGAACACATGGCCCCCCAAACATGAAGGCCCACCAGCCTGTTTGCCAAAGTCCAGAACCGTGATCCTGTCTGGGTATTTCTTAGCTAAACCCCCCATAACATCAAGATGCATTTGTATGAGTATATTTTATCTTGTGAGAGAAAAGGATGAACGAGGGAAGGCCTTATTTGCAAATGTGGAGAGGTGTGCGGGTACCTTTTTGCAGCCATAGTTTCCTTCCTATCCGTCAGATATAAATCGAACGACCTATATTGCAGGATGGCAGGCACACCATCATCACCAACTTGTCTATACCATGTTAAAAAACTCTATTTTTTATAAATATATATGTTATATATATATTCCCCTTAATTGTTCTTATGTATAAAGTTGTGATATAGAAGATCTTTATATTTCTTTACAGAGGGAGTATCTCTCTGTCACAAATATATTTATGTGTAACTAGTTACTCCTGTCTTTCTACTTCCTTTCGCTGATATGTTGGGCATCCGGCAATGGGGTCCACATGCCATATGCACCAAATTAGAGTGCACAATTGCACAGTAGACACACCCCCGTCATAGCGCCGTAGTAATGTCCAATGAGCCGTCAAATTACAAAAACCCCCCACCTGTCTAGCTTTAGCAGTAAGCTAGACGGACGAAGCGGCATTATTTCACTGGGCCTGAATCCCCTTCTCCCTCGTCTGTTTGTTAAGAGAAAACCCCCGCTCGGCGATTGCATAGGGTTTTCTCATGGAGAACCTAGTACGAATTCTTCATCCATCCCCGATAAATCCAAGTCCCTTGGTCCCGGTTACTCCTAGGATGGCAGCCACCACCGTTGATGCATTTTTCTTCCTATTGAATCTAGTGTGTTTCATTTTCAGTGCCCAAAGTGCGAGGACCTTGCAGGTTTCTGCGCCCTCGGCGAGACGCCACACTTGTTCCTTCTCATCCTAACACGGGATTTTAAAACACGCACAGTATGTTCCTAGAATCCTCTTTTCTATCCGGGAGGGTGGGGTTTTTTGAACATGCTGTCGACTAATTTGGAAATTTGGATTGCTATATTTGGATAAAAGGTACTAGTACCATGGTCAACACTGACGTGAAGGAGGAAATTATTTCTAGATTTGGATATAGGGTATACATTGTGTTCTCATATTATTTTTCCTGTAGTGTATTCCTTGCTCTGCCAGAACACATGTACTCAAGATGCTAGGCCTTGCCATAACAGAATACACCAGTTTACTGGTCACACTGAAGTCAAGCCATGGATATAAGTTTCGAGTTGGGTTCATGAACCAAGAAGATCTCTGCTTTTTTATGGTCAAACATGGATAAACTTTCTCAAGTGTTACGGACTCAAAGTTGGCGCACGAATGTTGATGGAAATAGCAGAACCTGGTCTCATCTTCACTATGATCTTCCACCCCGACGTCGTTCCAATTGTTCATCCATGTTAGTTTTGTATCTGGTTCTTGCTTCTTGCCTCGATTACTTCTTAATCCACCTATTCTGTCTAACTAATCACAATTTAACTTTAGAACTAGCAACGAATCTCTCACGTAGATGCTACTTCTAACTACTATTTTCTTATAATTGGTGGCACATGTAGGTTTTTTCAGAGTTAAGCAGGCTACTCGTTTGTTATTCTATAAGAATTCAGCTGTTACTCATGGCACTGAAGTTGACTTGGACGACATCCACAAGTTCCTACACTTTATTGATCGTCTTGAGGTCCTTGTGGGGCGTTTCAATGGTGGAAGGCCATGTGGGATATTTGTGCCACTACTGCACTCGTTGAACATGTCCAACTGTGTTGAGAAACTTATGGTATGAGCTGTTTTCTGTTATATATGTTGTTCATAAACTCTTGCTTATGCACAGTTTTACAACTGTGATCTTCTTGAAACAGGAACTGCCCGGGTCTACTGTTCCTATACAGATGCCTGACCATGGTCGGGTCAGACTTGCGCTTGGTCACAACATGATGTTTATGTCGACCTAATCAATTCCCCTTGGAGGTGAAAAGATACTTATTCATGGGTGGTCTCAAATAATGAAGGCCCGTCCATCTTGGAGAATAGGACAGAAGATTATGTTCCTGCTTTTCCATGGCTCTAAAGCGAATATCCTGTTTATTGACCACATTGCGAGATGAAGCCGCTTGGGGCTTGGCGGGGTGGCGCCTGGGCCTTGTCCTGGGGCTTGGCGGCCTCACCCTTTGGTCAACTGTAGGCAAAGTAGCACTGTTCGAGGCATGCTTTGTACGGTTGAACCTGTATAAGTACTCATACTGCTTTCAGCTATGGTTGTTAAGTGCCCCTACTGGTTTCAGTTAAGGTTGTTAAGTACTCTTTCTGCTTTTACCGGCTATCGTGTTTCTTCAGTCATGTCTTCCTCCAGCCGCCAAAACCAAACCAGCGCCGACGGGGCCGCCTGCTTCCGCCTCCCACAGCTGGTTGCGGCTCAGCGCATGCATCGCCGCCCCACCGTCTCCTAAATCATTAACGCCGACCTCCGAGGCCTCACCGTCGTCCTCCCCGCGCTTTGCTGGCTCGCCGCAGCGCCGCCCTCTCGCGTTGTCAACATGGTCAATGAACAAGAGGAATCGGCAGAGGACTGTACGTGGAGAGGATGACAGTAGGGGCCCACCATGTCCATGGCCGGACGTAAAGGAAGTTCCTCATTTTTTGTTATATATATACTCCATTGTTAGCATATGGAAAAAGAAAATGCTTCCTGCTAGTGGCTTCCTGACATCTCGGACCCATGACATTGTTAGTGTATATAGTCAATAGACAAGAGAACAACACAAGATCGGCTGACACCTGGGTCGTAGCTACTCAAGCAGTATATTTTTTGTTATTGCTGAGACGGAGCAGGGTTTCAACTGGGCTGTGGCCCGTCTAGGCCAGGCTTATATTTTATGTTCACCACATGACCAGCCCAGCTATTTTTTGTTTGTGAAAATGAGCTCAGTTTATTTTTTTATGAAGAATACCCAATCTAGGCCTACTTATTTTTCGACGCCCTGATGGGCTGCAACTCTTTCAAGACGCCAAACTACAAAGCCCAGTGAAATATATTAGGTTAAAGCCCAATATATATTCAAAGTACTTTAAATCTGGATCGACATTTCGGTATTAAAAATAGTTTGGAACCCACAGAAAATATGCGAAATTTCGTTTAAATTTTTAACCCTGGCCCTGGCCAACAAAAAAATGGACTTCAATAAATTGCATAAGAAGTTGCAATGAGCTAATATAAATTATTAAAAAATAGGGAATGGACTGACTTGTGGGCCTACTAAGTTGACGCGTATGCAAGATTTTTTACTTATTATATACGACAACAAACGATTCTAGCGGACATAACTGTTGGATGTCAATCCAATGGCCGTGGTGATTCTTCAATCTCTGATCTTCTTGCTCCAGCCGCCAAATCCAGTGCCGGTGGGACCACCTGCTCCCGCCACCCGTGGTCCGCTGTGCTGCCGTGTAGGTCTCACCGCCCCCTACTACTCCCACCGCTGGCCAGGCCATCCCTCTACTCACCCACATCCCTCCACTGTTGTGGCTTTGCCGCCTCCGGGTCATTCCCTTCCTGGGTCTCGCCGTCGTCCATCGCGCTGGTGTTCTCGGCACGGCATGGTCAACGTTGTCAACAAACAACAACATCGGAAGAGGGACATACATGGAGAGGCTTATAGTTGGGACCCACATGGTCCATGGCCGCACGCAAGCAAGTACCTCCTTATTACGCCAAAAAGAATGAATATTCCCACTGACAGCTCGGACCCACCAGCTATATCTTCGCACGCAAGGAAGTGCCTCCTTATTACACACAGAAAAATGAATACTCCCCATGCTAGCTGGGACCCACCATAGTGGGAGGCTGACTTGTGGGCCTACTAAGTTGACGCGGACGGAGGGCTTTGTCAACTTAGTCGACAAACGATTCTATCACCAGTAACCGTTGGATTATTAACATCCAACGGCCGTCCTGCTTCTTCAACCTCTGATTTTCTTGCTCTAGCCCTCCAAACCACCACGTGCTCTTGCCTCCCGTGGCCGGCTGTGCTGCTGCGGAGGACTCACCGCCCCCTACTAGTCCCACCGCTGGCCAGGCCCTGCAGCAACGGCAACCTCACACCGCAGCCACATGGGCATCCACTGCCGCGTCTTCCCCGGCCATCTCTGCATCGTTCCCTTCGCAGGCCTAGCCGTCGTCCACCGCCTTGGTGCTCTCGGTTCGGCATAGTCAATGTGGTCAACGAACGACTTCCATCGGAAGAGTACTGTACGTTGAGAGGCTGATAGCTGGGTCCATGACCGCAGCAAGGAAGTGCCTCCTTATTACGAGCAAAATAATTATTCCTCCACCCGACAGTAGGGACCCATCGGACGGGCCACCGTATTTCGTGAAAAAAAAGTTCCCCCCGACTGCTGGGACCCACCAGCTACATCTTCGCACGCAAGGAAGTGCCTGAAGTCGGGACCCACCTGGCCGAAGCGTACATAGCTTTGTCATTCTGGTCGTGAACGTAGCATGTACACGTACGTACAGCGGCCAGGGTGCAAGAAAGAAAATACGGCCACGTGCGTACATACGGGCAGAGTCTTGAATGCCTACTCATGCATACGTACGGCCAGGGCTCGTGTACATGGATGGGTCGGAACAGAGAAACTGCGTCATCGTCGTGTTCATGGGGAGCCAACCAGCTGGGTCGGAACGGAATGCGTCGTCGTTTTCATCGGGAGCCAACCGGCTTGGATGGAACAGCCGATGGAAACGAGGCCTAGCATACTGCAGAACGGAGGAAACGGCCTTGTGTTCGACCGACCACGGTCGAAACAGGATCCTATTCATCGAGAGGGGTTTGGCGTACCGCAAAACGGAGGAAACGGACCTCCTACGGTCGAAATGGGGTCTTGTTGATCGGGAGGGGTGTGGCGTACCGCAAAAGGGAGGAAACGGACTTGTGTTGGAGCGCTACGGTCAAAATGGGGGTCCTGTTCATCGAGAGGGGTGTGGCGTACCGCAAAACGGGACTCCACGGGATACCGTTCATCTCCACCGTCGACTGCCCCCACGGGCTACTATTCATCCACCGTCGATCTCCTCCAGCCTCCACCTGCGACTGTTCATCCACGGGCTCCTGTTCATCCAGCCTCCACCACGCGCTCCTCCACCAGCTACTGTTCAACCAGCCCTCTCCACGGGGGTCCTATTCAACCACCCCTCCACGGGCTACTGTTCATCCAGCCCTCCACCGGCTACTGTTCAACCAGCCCTCCACCGGCTACTATTAACCCAGCCCTCCACGGGGTCCTGTTCATCTAGCCCTCCATAGGGTCCTGTTCATCCAGCCCTCCACAGGGACCTGTTCATCCACTGGCTCGATCGATTAGGGTACTGTTCATCCAGCGGCAATGGCCTCTACTACCACGGGTTCCTGTTCATCCAACCCCCATCAGGAACTGTTCATCCAAACCCCCAAACAACGCTCAATGTTCATCCGGAGGAAGCATCGATCGGCTTCAGTTAGCAGCAGTAGCGAAGGAATCGCTCGATCGGGTTCACTTAACAGCCATCGATCAATCGCTCGGGTTCAGTAACGCGTAGCCTGCAGTGCAATCACTCGGGTTCAGTTAGAGCCCAACGCCTCGCACACACGCGCGTACGTACGAGAGAAACACGCATCGCTCGGCCCCCGACCACCCACCGTAACCAGGAACTCCTCGATATTTTCCTCGCCCTCGCTTCTGCCATGGTTTTTTCCTTCATGGACGGCCCAAAGAATGTCATGCGGCTGCGTCTCCGGCTCGCCCAGGATGAAAAGCCCATTTTCTATCATGATTTTTTGTCATAGAAGTAGGAGCCCACCACATCTATGATGATACCAGGTTTTGTCACAATTATTGTCATAGAAGTGTCATAAGTATGACAGAAATTTTTTTCGTCCGGCCCAAAATGTCACGGATGTGTCTTTTTTTTGTAGTGTGTATTCGGCATTCCGAGGAGGATTCCTCCTCCGAACACTTCAAAGTAGTTGACCACCAGCACTATATCCGGCTCTGTACAATAGTCACAATCCTTAAACATAAAGGTAAAATATAGATAAGTTTCGTCTTTTGATGATTTTACGGACGATACGTTACATCTGGCCGTTTTATTATTTCGAACCGTTTTTCGACCTCCCGTTTCGCGCTTTGAGACGCAGCCTCCGGTGAAACGTCTTGTCACATCAGAGATCGTGCCCCCTTATTACGGGATTCTCATCAATACGAGTTTTGGTAAACTAACCGTGCGGTTCGCGTGACCCCTTGGGAACAGGCGAGTTTTAAGGCTCGAGGGGGGACACTTGATATTCGTAGTCCATATAAGTGGATAGAACCCATCTGTTCCACCCCACGCCTCATTCTCTCTGCCTCTCTGTCCACGAGCTCCAGCGCCCAAACTTCAAGCTTTTATCTCCTTGATAACTCCTCCGACCATGGCCGGCTCTCAAGGCAAGTGGGTGTCCTCCTCCATCATGGAGGAAAACATCAAGGAGCTGCGGGAAGCGCGGTATTTGACCGCGGAAATCATGCACATGCTTCCTGATCCGGCGCGGGTCATCCCCACTCCGGAGCCCGGTGAGAGGGTGGTTTTTATCCCCCACTTCCTCCATGGACTCGAATTCTCCCTTCACCCCTTTGTAAGGGGTCATATGTTCTACTACGGGCTGGATTTTCATGGTCTGGCCCCAAATTCGTTCCTTCACATCTCGGCGTTTATCGTCGTGTGTAAAGCCTTCCTCCGGGTCCCTCCACACTTTGTCTTATGGTTCAAGATTTTTAATGTGAAACCGAAGGTGGTCAATGGGCAACACGCGGACTGTGGTGGCGCCATGGTGAGCAAGCTCCCCAAAGTTAATTGGCCAATGGGAGTCTTTGCGGACACCGTCCGAATATGGGAACATGAATGATTCTATATTACAGAACCCCGTGGCTCCAAGTGGGAAGCCACACCAGCCTTTAGATCTGGACCCCCGCTGAGGCTTACATCCTGGACCGACAAGGGTGCGGACTGGGGGTCGGTTCCTGAGGTGCTGCTCCTGCAGAAATGCGTCAATAGCATGACAGCGAAGGACGTTACCCACGTAATCCAAGTTATTCTGATTCGCCGAGCACTTCCCTGCCAGAGGCGGCCCCTCAAGATGTGGGAATTCAATCCGGAAGGGACGCGGACCCTACAACAGTTCTACGGCACAATGCATAAGGGGATCTAAAAGCTGCTTTTTAAGAAGCAAAAATCGTGGCCAAGGCCCTCAGACGACACTGACCACGACTGCAACCATTTGGCCTCCGAGGTGAATTCTAAAACTCCGAACACCAATAGGCTTTGTTAACCCGAGGGAGAGGTGCTAAGTAATCCATCCCCAAATGGGTCTGGATTAAGAAGGCGGAGCAGATCCGGTGTCCGGCTCCGCTCCCCGAAGACCCAGCGAATCCCCTTCTAATGAGGATGCTGGGCCCGGCGCCATACCAGGTGTCGGCAAAGAAGGACAAGAAGAACAAGAAAAAAGAGGAGGGCACTTTGGACGCAGTGTCCGGAGATGTTGATGCCCAGTCCCCTCACAAGGGTGATGACGACGATGAGGAGGAGGAAGAAGAAGAAGATCCTCCCCACAAGGGAAAAAAGAGGGAGGCCTCCGAAGACCTGGAAGCTGAAGTGTCCAAGAGGGACAAAATTACCCTCCCCGATGACTCAGAGTCAGACGCCGAGGTTGTCCCGAAGCACCGGCACCGGACTAAGCCCCAAGCCAACTCGTAAGTGGTCTGGGATTTTTTGGACTTATTCAATTAATGAATTGTGATGGTAACTCTAAGTTCTGTCTTTTAGTCCGGTCTGCGGTCTTCCCCCACTATCTTCGTCCTCGGGGGATCTGCCATCAGAGATGATGGAGAGCGGGTCGCCTCCATTAGCCTCGCCACCGCCTAGGGCGGATGACGCCGAGGTTTCTGTTGGGGAACGTAGCAATAATTCAAAATTTTCGTACGTGTCACCAAGATCAATCTATGGAGTCATCTAGCAACGAGGGAGGAGTGGATCTACATACCCTTGTAGATCGCGCGCGGAAGCGTTCAAGAGAACGGGGTTGATGGAGTTGTACTCGTCGTGATCCAAATCACCGATGATCCTAGCGCCGAATGGACGGCACCTCCGCGTTCAACACACGTACGGAGCAGCGACATCTCCTCCTTGATCCATCAAGGGGGAAGGAGAGGTTGATGGAGATCCAACAGCACGACGGAGTGGTGGTGGAAGTAGCGGGATCCCAACAGGGCTTCGCTAAGCGCTGCAGGAGCAGGGAGATGTGTCACGGGAGGGAGAGGGAGGCGCCAGGGCTCAGGTATGTTTGCTCCTCCTTTTCCCCACTATATATAGGGCCAAGGGAGAGGGGGGGCGCAGCCCTTGACCCTTCCTCCAAGGAAGGGTGCGGCCAAAGGGGGGGAGGAGTCCATCCTCCCCAAGGCACCTCAGAGGTGCCTTCCCCCATTAGGACTCTCCCCTTTTTCTCTTCTCTTGGCGCATGGGCCTCTTGGGGCTGGTGCCCTTGGCCCATGTAGGCCAAGGCACACCCCCTACAGCCCATGTGGCCCCCCGGGGCAGGTGGCCCCACCCGGTGGACCCTCGGGACCCTTCCGGTGGTCCCGGTACAATACCGGTGACCCCGAAACTTGTCCCGATGGCCGAAATAGCACTTCCTATATATAATTCTTTACCTCCGGACCATTCCGGAACTCCTCGTGACATCCGGGATCTCATCCGGGACTCCGAACAACTTTCGGGTTACCGCATACTAATATCTCTATAACCCTAGCGTCACCGAACCTTAAGTGTGTAGACCCTACGGGTTCGGGAGACATGCAGACATGACCGAGATGACTCTCTGGTCAATAACCAACAGCGGGATCTGGATACCCATGTTGGTTCCCACATGCTCCACGATGATCTCATCGGATGAACCACGATGTCAAGGATTCAATCAATCCCGTATACAATTCCCTTTGTCTATCGGTACGATACTTGCCCGAGATTCGATCGTCGGTATCCCGATACCTTGTTCAATCTCGTTACCGGCAAGTCTCTTTACTCGTTCCGTAACACATCATCCCGTGATCAACTCCTTGATCACATTGTGCACATTATGATGATGTCCTACCGAGTGGGCCCAGAGATACCTCTCCGTTTACACGGAGTGACAAATCCCAGTCTCGATTCGTGCCAACCCAACATACACTTTCGGAGATACCCATAGTGTACCTTTATAGCCACCCAGTTACATTGTGACGTTTGGCACACCCAAAGCACTCCTACGTATCCTGGAGTTGCACAATCTCATGGTCTAAGGAAATGATAGTTGACATTAGAAAAGCTTTAGCATACGAACTACACGATCTTTGTGCTAGGCTTAGGATTGGGTCTTGTCCATCACATCATTCTCCTAATGATGTGATCCCGTTATCAACGACATCCAATGTCCATGGTTAGGAAACCGTAACCATCTATTGATCAACGAGCTAGTCAACTAGAGGCTTACTAGGGACATGGTGTTGTCTATGTATCCACACATGTATCTGAGTTTCCTCATCAATACAATTATAGCATGGATAATAAACGATTATCATGAACAAGGAAATATAATAATAACCAATTTATTATTGCCTCTAGGGCATATTTCCAACAGTTTCATCTCATAGGCCCTCCCTAGCCCTTGAAGAGATGCGGGGGGGGGGGGGGCGATTTAACGGCGCCAGAGGGTAATACCTCAGCTGCCGGAGGGCCGAGAGGGACAGTCTTCATGAAGACCAGCGACGAGGGCCCCGGTCAATCCATCCCCCAGCCGCAGACTACTCCGGAGACCCACACGTCCCCGGGGTCTAGTGAACGATCTCCTGCAGGTGAAGAGGGAGCAGCGACCTCTACTAATCCAGAGGCGCCGAATACAATGGCGGGTGTACTTCAAAGTGCATTCGTCCTAGACGAGTACCGCACCCTGGTGGGCACGGTGTCTGAGAAGATTCAGTTCGCCAAGAGCGGTCTGAATGAATCCTTCTCCAGCCTGCTAGCAGGTTTCAAGGTACACAATGTAATGTTTTTGATCATTTTTGTTAACTACATGCCTGTACACAGATAGTAGCCCCTCAGACTGTTCAGTTTTTGAAAGAAAAGCGAGAAGAGGATCAATAATCAATTATCAGGTGGTAACACACTATTTTATTTGGATTAAAACAAGCTTCACTATTAGCGGCGACTGCCCAATCTGCAGAAGTTTCCGAACTCAAGCGGAAGCTGGAGCGAGCCGAGGAGGACCTAGTCCTTGTTAAGACGCGGCTTGACCAAGTGCAAGGTAGAAGATACATCTTAATGTATGCCTTTTTTATGTCCGTGTTTTATGTTTAAATTCAAGAGCTGCAATGTGCGTGTTTGTACAGATGGTGCCGCCGCAGTGGAAACCCACAGAAGAGAGCTTGCTCAAGCCAAGGAGCAAGCAAGGGTAAGCAAGGCAACCGCCCATAAGGCGGCTATGGACTTGACGGCCGAACAGGTCGCTCAATGCCGTTTTGAGGAACAAGCGACCGAGATGGGTCAAAAACTCAAGGACACCGCCGCCAAGTGTGAGTCCTTGGAAATAGAAAAGAAGGCGAAGGGGGTCGAACTCGCCAAGGCCCTTCAAGATGCTTTAGAGGCACGGTCCGAATACCGCGCAGTGCGCGAGGAAATCCATCAGGCCGGTCAGATAGCGGCTGGTAAGCCTTTTCTTTTACAGGCTAAATTTGGGGACTGGAAGTATGCCTTGTTAAATCGATTGTGGAGTTCTCCAGACGCATATGCGGATCTGCCAATGAGTGCCGCGGACGCCGCCCAGTTCTTCGAGGCCTGGGAGGGGTACGAGTCGGAGAAGCTCTTCTGGCCATAGTTTGTGGAGCAGGAGCGTCCCCTACTACTAAATGACCAGTTGGCACAATGGGCGGAGCTACATAAGATGTTCGATGCGGCCATGAAGGACGTCATAGTCCGGTTGTGGTCGGCTGAAGCCATTCCGGACAGCTACTTTGGCCTCGTGCTGCATCTCGTCGATGCACTGCCCCGAATTGACGTCGTCAAGAGGTGGTCCTGTATGGAAGGAGCGCGTATGGCTTTCGCCCGTGTCAAGATGCACTGGGTGAAAATGAATGCCAAAAAGGTGGCAGTTGGGGGTCCTCCCAAAAGCAAGGCCCACCGCACACCGGAGCGCTATTTTGAGGACGTGCTAAAAGGTGCTCGCCTTATAGAGGGCCAATGCTCTAAGGACGTAGTGTTCGAATAAAAGAGTCCGAACTGTCCGGGGATTTGTGTTATAAACTAAGTGTTTGGTAATATATTCATTCCTTGATGAAAAGTTTTTATCCTCCTGTGTGGCCGTTTATTATATCTAAGAGTTCCCAGTTGTCGGCTTCAGCCCCCATGTAGATGCTACTGGGGTGTTCGGAATAGCACATAACTACACTTAACCCAACGTCTTGGCTCTTGAAGGAGGTGTCAGTGCGGTGAACCAGGCAACTAGACTATTCAGTTTTATTGCTCTCACTTAGCTATAGGAGTTTGACAATGTGTCTATTACTTAGCCCCTAGTATGTACGTGGCTACCCTGATGCGGATGCGTTACATATGTGACCGGGAAACGGTCCTTCGTGTAATAGGGAAAAATCGCTAAGGATTGTAATGAATCGCCGAGTGGCTGACCAGCTCTCGCCGCATCATGACAGTTAGTTTTCGGCTTTCTCTACTAAGGTGCTTAACTGGACGAACCAGAAACACAATCGTAGTAGTTCTCCCTTTACTACCCTAGCCGATCAGATGGAACGTAAGGTAGCAAGCATAGGAGCCGGGCAACCCAACTATTGACCAAAGACATGATTCGGAGCTGATGCATATAATGCCGAGCTTGGGACACCGAATTGTGCTGTAAAGTTGTTTGGACTTTTGTTTGGCAACACATATGTTGCCTTATAGAGCCCCTGGCAATTTTATGCCGAGGTGTGTACGTGAGAGCACTTAATAGGCGGAATAAAAAACGATACCGAATAAGAATGTTGGTTCACTGAAATCTGATTGATTCGTCAAAACATAATCTTACGGAAGGTACCATAATCACCAAGGACATTTTACATGTCGGGGGTCTAGGGCTAAGGGAAAATCTCTATACAGGTTCTTGAGAGAAGCTGTGGTCTGCAAAATGCTTTGCACCTTCCTTTCGCACATCTGCGCAGCTTTTCGCCCAAATAAGAAAGATTCCTTTAAAAGAATGGTCTTCGGCCATGTATACGGAACCGGGCTCAGAAGGGTCCTTGTAGGTCCGAAGAATGAGTGGGTTTTGATTCACCTATGGTAAAAAAGAAAAGATAATTAAATAAAGGGGAAGGCCGTATAAGGCCGAACCTTTTTATAGGCCTTTCCGTATATTGCCTCCGCCGATGCCCAAAGTATTTTGAGTGCATAATAATGCACCCGCAGTATGAATTCCACTGATGTACGTGGTGGTCGACGGAGGCTAGGCTGATAACCCAGCCCTGTAGTTGCCGGACTACCGGCATGTAGAACTGATCGGTCCTACGTGGAGAAGTCCGATGGCCTAATAGCCAAGGAGCTGTGCAGCTTGATAGGGCCGCTTTGTACTTCGGCCGCAATGGCCGCTGTATGCTCCTCAGTACGGAGGGAGCGCTCCATGTTTCCATTGATTGTAATGACGCCACGTGGACCAGGCATCTTGAGCTTCAAATAGGCATAATGCGGGACCGCATTGAAGCGGGCAAAAGCAGTTCGTCCGAGCAGTGCGTGGTAGCCGCTGCGGAAGGGGACGATGTTGAAGATCAAGTCTTCATTTCAGAAGTTGTCTAGCGAGCCGAAGACTACTTCAAGCGTGACTGGGCCCGTATAGCGGGCCTCTTTGCCAGGTATTATTCCTTTGAAGGTAGTTCTAGTGGGCTTGATTCTTGAAGGATCAATGCCCATTTTGCGGACAGTGTCTTGATAAAGTAGATTGAGACTGCTGTCGCCATCCATGAGGACTCGCGTAAGGTGGAATCTGCCGATGATTGGATCGAGGACCAGAGCTGCGGAACCTTTGTGATGGATACTGGTTGGGTGGTCCTTTCGATCGAAGGTGATCGGACAAGCCGGCCATGGGTTAAATTTGGGGGCAGCTGGCTCTATGGCGTAGACATCCCGTAGTGCGCATTTGGCGCTCCCTCCTAGGGATATGTGTAACATATATCATATTCACCATTTTTACCTCAGGGGGAAAGTGCTTTTGTCCCCATGTGTTCGGTTGACGAGGCTCTTGGTCATCGTCGTCGCTTGATGATCCTTTTCCCTTGTCTTCGGCGTTAAGTTTGCCGGCCTGCTTAAAGACCCAACAATTTCTATTGGTATGATTGGCAGGTTTATCGGGGGTGCCATGAATCTGGCAAGGCCGGTCCAGTATTCTGTCTAGACTGGATGGCCATCTCCGTTTGCCTTGAATGGCCTTTTCCATTGACCAGGTTGGGGGCCGCTGAATCCGGTGTTGACTTCCGTGTCTTGGGCTCCTCCGTTATTGTTTCGAGGCTTATGCTTGTCGTGTTGTGGCTTGCCATTGCCGTCCCTGGTTTCGGAGGTACTAGGGTCGCCGGTGCTATTGCTTCTGTGAGCAAGCCAGCTGTCTTCTCCCGCACAAAAACGGGTCATAAGTGCGGTGTGGGATGCCAAGGACTTCGGCTTTTCTTGGCTGAGGTGTCGGGCAAGCCACTCATCTCAGACGCTATGTTTGAAGGCCACGAGGGCTTCTACATCCAGACAATCCACAATTTGGTTCTTTTTGATTAGGAACCTTGTCCAAAGTTGTCGGACCGATTCCCCGGGTTGCTGGATTATGTGGCTAAGGTCATCGGCATCTGGGGGGCGAACATAGGTACCTTGGAAGTTGTCTCTGAATGTGTCCTCCAGGTCCTCCCAGCTACCGATAGAATTTTCTAGTAGACTGTTCAGCCAGTGTTGTGCTGGTCCCTTAAGTTTGAGCGGAAGGTATTAGATGGCATGTAGATCGTCACCGCAAGCAATGTGAATGTGGAGAAGAAAGTCTTCAATCCATACTGCGGGATCTGTTGTGTCGTCGTATGATTCAATGTTCATGGGTTTGAACCTTTCTAGGAACTGGTGCTCCATTACCTCATCGGTGAAGCATAGGGGGTGTGTGGCACCCCTATATCAGGCCGTGTCACGGCGCAGTTCGGATGAAGTCTGTATGCGGTTTTCGGCCGGGGCGCGGTTGTGTTTGCCGCGCCGGGATTGGTGACCGTCCTCTCGCACCGGGGTGTGCCCCCGCAATCCATAGATTGACCTGGTCTGACCTGCTATTTTCCAGGTCCTGTTGTAGGTCATATGTGTATTCCCGAGCTGTTGTTTCTCTGCTTTTACGGTGAGGTGGAGCAGGCTGGTGTTCTGCCCTGGCCACGTGGCGGTCGGTTGGATCTGTCAGCCGCATTATGTGCTGGTGGAATGGGCTCCAGCGCCTCGTCGTTGAATTGGGGTAGCAGCTTATGCTTCGGGTAACTCTTTGTTGGGGGTTGGAGGCTATACTCTTCGGCTGCCAGGATATTAGTCCATCTGCCGTTGAGCAGATCTTGGTCAGCTTGAAGCTGTTGCTGCTTCTTTTTTAGGCTTCTGGACATTGCTATTGGCCGGTGCTTGAAGCACTCTTGCTTGAGGGGTTCCTCTAGAACGATAAAATCTTCATCGTCGAGGCTCACGTCGTCCTCGGAGAGTGGCAGATAGTTGCTGTCCTCCGAGTCTTTGTTCCCTGCTTGCTCGTCGGGATCAATTTGCCCGTCCTCCTGATTGTCCTGTTCGGATGTTGGCTCGATGGGGCCTTCTTGGTCTTCGGCGTTCTCAGGAGTATCATTGTCTCCGGTGCCGGTGTCGCTGTTCTTACAGCAACACGATTTAGAGTGGCACCGCTGACGTTGATGTTTTGGTGGTATCTCAGGAGGTTCATCCTCGACTGGGTTTTTCTCATCATTGTCGTCACCGTCTTTAGGTGTATCCACCATGTATACGTCATACAAGGAGGTGGCCGTCCAATGTCCGGTGACCAGCGGGTTTTGGGCCTGCTCCTCTCTGGCATCATCGTCGATACTGTCGATGTCTTTGGAGGCGTAATCAACCATGTTGGTTAAATCCTCGACGGTGGCTATGAAGCGAGTGGTGGGTGGGAAGTAAAATTCCCTATTTCCAGCCCCAAGTCCAGGCTGAGCGTGATTCAGAAGAGGTTCCTCTGTGATGATGAGTGATCACATTAGGTCCAAAGCCTCGTTTAAGAGTGAGGTCTGGATGGGGACCGAGGTTCCCTGGCCGAATTCACGTGATGCGGACTTCGAGGGTTCGGAACTATTGTCCGCAGGAGAGCTCGACTTTGTGATGACTGCTGGTGGCGCAATTTTCTCCGGATCTCCAGTATTAAGCTCTATAGGTGCAGAGAGTCTGACGGGCTCTAGACTCCCATCTTCGGACCTGGTGACACGCTTCGGATCTAAGGCCGGAGCGGTGGTTGAGGCCACGAACCCTTGGAAGATCAAGTGTCCTCGGATATCAGCGATATAGCTCAGATTTCCAAAATTGATCTAGTGACCAGGGGCGTAGCTATCGATCTACTCCAGATGGCCAACCGAGTTGGCCCATAGTGCGAAGCTGCCGAATACAAAGATCTGGCTGGGGAGAAAAATCTCCTTCGCGGCAGCATTGTTGTAGATGATTGATGGAGCCATCGAGCCTTTCGACGACGACATAGTGGAACTCTCAATGAAAGCACCAATGTCGGTGTCAAAACCGGCAGATCTCGGGTAGGGGTCCCAAACTGTGCGTCTAAGGATCGAGGGTAAAAGGAGGCAGGGGACACGATGTTTACCTAGGTTTGGGCCCTATTAATGGAGGTAATACCCTACTTCCTGCTTGATTGACTTTGATGAGTATAGGGGTTACAAGAGTTGATCTACCACGAGATCGTAATATCTAAACCCTAGATGTCTAGCCTATATGATTATGATTGCCTCTACGGACTAAACCCTCCGGTCTATATTGACACCGGAGGGGGCTAGGGTTGTACAGAGTCGGTTTACAGAGAAAGGAATCTCCATATCCGCACGCTAAGCTTGCCTTCCACGCCAAGGAGAGTCCCATCCAGACACGGGGAAAGTCTTCCGTCTTGTATCTCCACGACCCATTAGTCCGGCCCATATCACATAACCCAGACGCCCGAGGACCCCATAATCCTAGACTCCCTTAGTCAATGTGGTCAACAAGCGAGAGTCATCGGAAGATGACTATACGTGAGAGGCCGATAGTGGAGACGCACCACGCCCATCGACGCATGCATGCAACTGCATCCTTTTAACCCTAAAAATAATGTTTTCTCCCCCTGATTGATGGGACCCACCAGCTACATCTTCGCATGCAAGGAAGTGCATTCTTATTATGGGCAAAAAAATATCCCCCTAACAGCTGGTACGCAGCATCTATATCATCGCATGCAAGGAAGTGCGTCCTTATCCTCCCTGACAGCTTGGACCCACCCGGTCAAAGCGTACGTACCGTTGTCTGTTGTGTCGGAACGTGTATGTACATACTGGTCGATCGGTCTCTCTGCAAGTATGAACCGTGGCCGAGTAGGTAGTAGCACATGTCATAGTAGAGCCCCCACGTAGCAGTTCAGGCTGTCCCATGTAAACCGTGTACACGTACATACAGCCACACGCCAAAAAATATAGCCACACACGTACATACGAGCGGGGTCTCGAACGCCTACTCGTGCATACGTACGGCCAGGGCTCGAGTACATGGATGTGTCGGAACAGAGAAGATGCGTCGTCGTCGTGATCATGGGGAGGCAAACGGCTGGGTTGGAACGGAATGCGTCATCGTGTTCATTGGGAGCCAACCGGCTTGGATGGAACTGTCGATGGAAATGAGGCCTGGCGTACCGCAGAACAGAGGAAACGACCTTGTGTTCGACCGGCCACAGTCGAAACGGGATCTTGTTCA
This sequence comes from Triticum urartu, assembly GCF_003073215.2. Lineage (NCBI taxonomy): Eukaryota > Viridiplantae > Streptophyta > Magnoliopsida > Poales > Poaceae > Triticum > Triticum urartu. Next base: position 617,868,114 of record NC_053023.1, on the reverse strand, counting down.
TCGGGAGGGGTCTGGCGTACCGCAAAACAGAGGAAACGGACCTCCTACGGTCGAAACGGGGTCCAATTGATCGGGAGGGGTGTGGCATACCGCAAAACGGAGGAAACAGACTTGTGTTGGAGCGCTATGGTCAAAACGGGGGTCATGTTCATTGGGAGGGGTGTGGCCTACCGCAAAATGGGACTCCACGGGATACATTTCATCTCCACCGTCGACTGCCTCCACAGCCTAATGTTCATCCACCGTCGACTGCCTCCACGGGCTCCTGTTCATCCACCATCGACCTCCTCCAGCCTCCACCTACGACTGTTCATCCACGGGCTCCTATTCATTCAGCCTCCACCACTCCTCCACCGACTATTGGTCAACCAGCCCTCTCCACAGGGTCCTGTTCAACCACCCCTCCACGGGCTACTGTTCATCCTGCCCTCCATGGGGTCCTGTTCATCCAACCCTCCACGGGGTCCTTTTCATCCAGCCCTCCACTGGCTCGATCGATCGGGGTACTGTTCATACAGCGGCAACGGCCTCTACTACCACGGGGTCCTGTTCATCCAACCCCCACCGGGAACTATTCATCCAAACCCCCCAACAACGCTCACTATTCATTAAGGGAAGGAGGTAGCAGTGTTCGATCGGCTTCAGTTAGTAGCAGTAGCGAATGAATCGCTCGATCGGGTTCAGCTAACAACCATCGATTGATCGCTCAGGTTCAGTAACGCGTGGCTTGCAGTGCAATCGCTCGAGTTTAGTTAGAGCCCGGCGCCTCGCACCCACGCGCCTACGTGTACGAGAGAAACGCGCATCGCTCGGCCCCCGACCACCCACTGTAACCGGGAACTCCCTGATATTTTCCTCGCCCTCGCTTCTACCACGGTTTTCTTCGTCATGGACGACACAAAGAATGTCATGCAGCTGCGTCTCCGGTCCGCCTAGGACGAAAAGCCCATTTTCTGTCATGATTTTTTGTAATAGAAGTAGGAGCCCACCACATCTACGATGATACCGGGTTTTGTCACAATTATCGTCATAGAAGTGTCATAAGCATGCCAGGAAAAAAATTCGTTCGGCCCAAAATGTCACGGATGTGTCTTTTTTTGTAGTGTATGCACCATTGTGACAGTTCGTCGTGCTGAGACACCACGTGATGATCGAGTGTGATAAGCTCTAAATTCACATACAACGGGTGCAAGACAGTTTTGCACATGCGGAGTACTTGGGTTAAACTTGACGAGCCTAGCATGTACAGACATGGACTCGGAACACTGGAGACCGAAAGGTCGAACGTGATTCATATAGTAGATATGATCAACATAGAGATGTTCACCATTGAAAACTACTCCATCTCACGTGATGATCGGACATGGTTTAGTTGATATGGATCACGTGATCATTTAGATGACTCGAGGGATGTCTATCTAAGTGGGAGTTCTTAAGTAATTTGATTAATTGAACTTAATTTATCATGAACTTAGTCTTGATAGTATTGCATATCTATGTTGTAGATCAATAGCTCGTGATATAGCTCTACATATTTTGATATGTTCCTAGAGAAAAGTTTGAAAGATGTTAGTACCAATGAAGTGGACTGGGTCCATGATCTGAGGATTATCCTCATTGCTGCACAGAAGAATTATGTCCTTGATGCACCGCTAGGTGATAGACCTATTGTAGGATCAGATGCAGACGTTATGAATGTTTGACAAGCTCGGTATGATGACTACTTGATAGTTTAGTGCACCATGCTTTATGGCTTAGAACCGAGACTTCAAAAACGTTTTGAATACCATGGAGCATATGATATGTTCCAAGAGCTAAAAATGATATTTCAGACTCATGCCCGTGTTAAGAGGTATGAGACCTCTGACAAGTACTTTGCCTACAAGATGGAGGAGAATAGCTCAACTAGTGGGCATGTGCTCAGAATGTCTGGGTACTACAATCACTTGAATCAAGTGGGAGTTAATCTTCCAGATAAGATAGTAATTGCCAGAGTTCTCTAGTCACTATCACCAAGTTACTAGAACTTTATGATAAACTATAATATGCAAGGGATGACGAAAACGATTCCCAAGCTCTTCGTGATGCTGAAATCGGTGAAGGTAGAAATCAAAAAAGAACATCAAGTGTTGATGATTAACAAGACCACTAGTTTCAAGTAAAAGGGGAAGGGAAAGAAAGGGAACTTCAAGAAGAATGAAAAGCAAGTTGTCACTCCCATGAAGAAGCCCAAAGCTAGACCCAAGCCTGAAATTGAGTGCTTCTACTGCAAAGGAAATGGTCACTGGAAGCGAAATTTCCCCAAATACTTGGCGGATAAGAAGGATGGCAAAGTGAACAGAGGTATATTTGATATACATGTTATTGAAGTGTACTTTACTAGTATTCATAGTAGCCCCTGGGTACTTGATACTGGTTCAGTGGCTAAGATTAGTAACTCGAAACAGGAGTTACAAAATGAACAGAGACTAGTTGAGGGCGAAGTGACGATGTGTGTTGGAAGAGATTCCAAGGTTGATAAGATCACCATCGCATACTCCCTCTACCTTCGGGATTAGTGTTGAACCTAAATAAATGTTATTTGGTGTTTGCGTTGAGCATGAATATGATTGGATCATGTTTATTGCAATATGGTTATTCATCAAAGAACAATTGTTGTTCTGTTTACATGAATAAAACCTTCTATGGTCATACACCCAATGTGAATGGTTTATTGAATCTCGATCGTAGTAATACACATATTCATAATATTGATGCCAAAAGATGCAAAGTTGATAATGATAGTGCAACATATTTGTGGCACTGCCGTTTAGGTCATATTGGTGTAAAGTGCATGAAGAAACTCCATGCGGATGGACTTTTGGAATCACTTGATTATGAATCATTTGATGCCTGCAAACCATGCCTCATGGGCAAGATGACTAAGACTCCGTTCTTCGGAACAATGGAGCGAGCCACTGACTTATTAGAAATAATACATACCGATGTATGCAGTCTAATGAGTGTTGAGGCTCGCGGCGGGTATCGTTATTTTCTAACCTTCACAGATGATTTGAGCAAATATGGGTATATCTACTTAATGAAACACAAGTCTAAAACATTTGAAAGGTTCAAAGAATTCTAGAGTGAAGTGGAGAATCATCGTAACAAGAAAATAAAGTTTCTATGATCTGATCGCAAAGTCGAATATTTGAGTTACGAGTTTGGCCTTCATTTAAAACAATGTGGAATAGTTTCACAACTCATGCCACCTGGAACACCACAGCGAAATGGTGTGTCCGAATGTCGTAACTGTACTTTATTAGATATGGTGCGATCTATGATGTCTCTTACCGATTTACAACTATCATTTTTGGGTTATGCATTAGAGACAGTTGCTTTCACTTATGGCACCATCTAAATCCATTGAGATGACACCGTATGAACTGTGGTTTGGCAAGAAAGCTAAGTTGTCGTTTCTTAAAGATTGGGGTTGCGATGCTTATGTGAAAAAGCTTCAGCCTGATAAGCTCAAACCCAAATCGCAGAAGTGCGTCTTCATAGGATACCCAAAAGAAACTGTTGGGTACACCTTCTATCACAGATCCGAAGGCAAGATCTTTGTTGCTAACAATGGATCCTTTCTAGAGAAGGAGTTTCTCTCGAAAGAAGTGAGTGGGAGGAAAGTAGAACTTGATGAGGTAATTGTACCTTCTCTTGAGTTGGAAAGTGCTAACAAAGTGTGCAAACTCCAGCGATCCATCTATGGACTGGTGCAAGCATCTTGGAGTTGGAATATTCGCTTTGATGAGGTGATCAAAGTATATGGTTTTATACAGACTTATGGTGAAGCCTGTATTTACAAGAAAGTGAGTGGGAGCTCTGTAGCATTTCTGATATTATATGTGGATGACATATTGTTGATTGGAAATGATATAGAATTTTTGGATAGCATAAAAGGATATTTAATAAGATTTTTTCAATGAAAGACCTCGGTGAGGCTTCTTACATATTGGGCATCAAGATCTATAGAGATAGATCAAGACGCTTGATAAGTTTTTTCAATGAGTACATACCTTGATAAGATTTTGAAATAGTTCAAAATGGAATAGTCAAAGAAGAAGTTCTTGCCTGTGCTGCAAGGTGAGTAAGAGTCAAAACCCGACCACAACAAAAAATAGAAAGAGAATGAAAGTCATTCCCTATGCCTCAGCCATAGGTTCTATAAAGTATGTTATGTTGTGTACCAGACCTATTGTGTACTGCTACCTCTTGAGCTTGTGTTGGTTTTTCCCTTGAAGAGGAAAGGGTGATGCAGCAAAGTAGAGTAAGTATTTCCCTCAGTTTTGAGAACCAAGGTATCAATCCAGTAGGAGACAACGCGACAAGCCACTGAATACCTGCACAAACAAACACCAACTTGCACCCAACGCGATAAGAGGTTGCCAATCCCATCACGGTTATTTGCAAAGTGAGATCTGATAGAGATGGATAAATGGTAAAGCAATATTTTTGGTATTTCTGGCTTATGAACGAAAAGTAAAAGAAGTAAATAGGAAACTAGAATTATAGATCGGAAACTTATATGATGGAAAATAGACCCGGGGCCATAGGTTTCATTAGAGGCTTCTCTCAAGATAGAAATTATCACGATGGGTGAACAAATTATTGCTGAGCAATTGATAGAAAAGCGCAAAGTTATGACGATATCTAAGGCAATGATCATGAATATAGGCATCACGTCCTTGTCAAGTAGACCGAAACGATTCTGCATCTACTACTATTACTCCACAGATTGACCGACTGCTTCCTGCATCTAGAGTATTAAGTTCATAAGAATAGAGTAACGCATTAAGTAAGATGACATGATGTAGTGGGATTGACTCAAGTAATATGATGAAAACCCCATCTTTTTATCCTCGATGGCAACAATACAATATGTGCCTTGTTACCTCTACTGTCACTGGGAAAGGACACCACAAGATTGAACCCAAAGCTAAGCACTTCTTCCATTGCAAGAAAAACCAATCTAGTTGGCCAAACCAAATCAATAGTTCGAAGAGACTTGCAAACATATCAAATCATGCATATAAGAATTCAGAAGAGATTCAAATAATATTCATAGATAAGCTGATCATAAATCACAAATTCATCGGATCTCGGCAAACACACCTCAAAAGAGTATTACATTGAATAGATCTCCAAGAACATCGAGGAGAACATGGTATTGAGAATTAAAAAGATAGAAGAAGCCATCTAGCTACTAGCTATGGACCCGTAGGTCTGTGGTAAACTACTCATGCTTCATCGGAGAGGCAATGGTGTTGATGTACAAGCCCTCCATGATCGAATCCCCCTCCGGCAGGGTGCCGGAAAAGGCCCCAAGATGGGATCTCATCGGTACAGAAGGTTGCGGCGCTGGAAAAGTGGTTTCGTGGCTCCCCTAGAAGTTTTCAGGGTATATGAGTATATATAGGAGGAAGATCTAGGTCAGGAAGTCACCGAGGGGCCCACAAGGTTGGGGGGTGCGCCCTACCCCCGTGGGCGCGCCCTCCACCCTTGTGGCCGCCTCGTGGATCTTCTGACTTGCACTCCAAGTCCCCCGGGTGTCTTCTGGTCCAAGAAAAATCATCGCAGAAGTTTTATTCTGTTTGGACTCCGTTTGGTATTCCTTTTCTGTGAAACTCTAAAACAAGGAAAAAACAAGAACTGGCATTGGGCTCTAGGTTAATAGGTTAGTCCAAAAAATCATATAAAATAGCATATTAATGCATATAAAACATCCAAAACAGATAATATAATAGCATGGAACAATAAAAAATTATAGATACGTTGGAGACGTATCAAGCATCCCCATGCTTAATTCATGCTCATCCTCGAGTAGGTAAATGATAAAAACAAAAAAATTGATGTGGAATGCTACCTAACATATTTATCCACATAATTCTCTTTATTGTGGCATGAATGTTCAGATCTGTAAGATTCAACACAAAAGTTTAATATTGACATAAAAACAATAATACTTCAAGCATACTAACAAAATAATTATGTCTTCTCAAAATAACATGGCCAAAGAAAGCTTATCCCTACAAAATCATATAGTATGGCTATGCTCCATCTTCATCACACAAAATATTCAAATCAAGCACAACCTCGATGACAAACCAAGCAATTGTTTCATACTTTTGATGTTCTCGAACTTTTTCAACTTTCACGCAATACATGAGCGTGACCCATGGACATAGCACTATATGTGGAATAGACGGTGATTGTGGAGAAGACAAAAAGAAGGATATAGTCTCACATCAACTAGGCGTATCAACGGGCTATGGAGATGCCCATTAATAGATATCAATGTGAGTGAGTAGGGATTGCCATGCAATAGATGCACTAGAGCTATAACTTATGAAAGCTCAAAAAGAAACTAAGTGGGTGTGCATCCAACTCGCTTGCTCAAGAAGACCTAGGGCACTTTGAGGAAGCCCATCATTGGAATATACAAGCCAAGTTCTATAATGAAAACTCCCACTAGTATATGAAAGTGATATCATAGGAGACTCTCTATCATGAAGATCATGGTGCTACTTTGAAGCACAAGTGTGGTAAAAGGGTAGTAACATTGTCCCTTCTCTCTTTTCTCTCATTTTTTGTTGGGCCTTCTCTCATTTTTTTGGCCTCTTTTCTTTATTTTTATTTTTTCATCCAGAGTCTGATTCTGACTTGTGGGGGAATCATAGTCTCCATCATCCTTTCCTCACTTGGGACAATGCTCTAATAATTAAGATAATCACACTTTTATTTACTTACAACTCAAAAATTACAAACTTAGAACAAAATATTACTCTATGTGAATGCGTCCAACGGTGTACCGGGATGTGCAATGAATCAAGAACGACATGTATAAAAAATGATGAATGGTGGCTTTGCCACAAATATGATGTCAACTAGATGATCATGCGAAGCAATATGACAATGATGGAGCGTGTCATAATAAACGGAACGGTGGAAAGTTGCATGGCAATATATCTTGGAATGGTTATGGAAATGCCATAATAGGTAGGTATGGTGGCTGTTTTGAGGAAGGATATGTTGTGGGTTTATGGTACCGGCGAAAGTAGTGCGGTACTAGAGAGGCTAGCAATGGTGGAAAGGTGAGAGTGCATATAATCCATGGACTCAACACTATTCATAAAGAACTCACATACTTATTGCAAAATTCTATTAGTGATCGAAACAAAGTACTACACACATGCTCCTAGGAGGATAGATTGGTAGGAAAAGACCATCGCTCGTCCCCGACCGCCACTCATAAGGAAGACAATCAATAAATAAATCATGCTCCGACTTCATCACATAACGGTTCACCATACGTGCATGCTACGGGACTCACAAACTTTAACACAAGTATTTCTGAAATTCAGAACTACTCACTAGCATGACTCTAATATCACCATCTTCATATCTCAAAACAATCATAAGGAATCAAACTTCTCATAGTATTCAATGCACTTCATATGAATGTTTTTATTATATCCCTCTTGGATGCCTATCATATTAGGACTAATTTTATAACCAAAGCAAATTACCATGTTATTCTAGAGACTCTCAAAATAATAGAAGTGAAGTACATAGAGCATTCTAATAAATCACGATTCATGCGTGTCTCTCCCAAAAGGTGTGTACAACAAGGATGATTGTGGAAAACTAAACAACAAAGACTCAAATCATACAAGACGCTCCAAGCAAAACACATATCATGTGGTGAATAAAAATATAGCCTCAAGTAAAGTTACCGATAGACGAAGACGAAAGAGGGGATGCCTTCCTGGCGCATCCCCAAGATTAGGCCCTTTGGCCTCCTTGAATATTACCTTGGGGTGCCTTGGGAATCCCCAAGCTTAGTCTCTTGCCACTCCTTATTCCATAGTCCATCAAATCCTTACCCAAAACTTGAATACTTCACAACACAAAACTTCAACAGAAAATCTCGTAAGCTCCGTTAGTATAAGAAAATAAATCACCACTTTTGGTACTATTGTGAACTCATTCTTTATTTATATTTGTGTAATATCTACTATATTCCAACTTTTTCATGGTTTATACCCCCCCGATACTAGCCATAGATTCTTCAAAATAAGCAAACAACACGCGAATAACAGAATCAGTCAAAAACATAACAGTCTGTAGAAATACGGATATTTAAAATACTTATGTAACTACCAAAATCCTGATAAATTAGGAAGTCCTAGAAAATTTGCTTATTAATCCTCTGCAAGAAGAATCAGTATTTTATCACGCTTCTGTTCAAATGAAAACTTATCTCCTGGGCACAAAAGTTTCTGTTTTTCAGCAGGATCAAATCAACTATCACCGTAAGCTATCCCAAAGGTCTTACTTGGCACAAACACTAATTAAAACATAAAAACACATCTAACCAGAGGCTATATGAAATATTTATTGCAATACAGAACCTAAAAAGCAAAACCAAAATAAAATTGGGTTGCCTCCCAACAAGCGCTATTGTTTAACGCCCCTAGCTAGGCATAAAAACACGAACAGATCTAAGTATTCTCATGTTCGGTATTCAATTCTTTAATCACATACTTATGACTTTTAGGAGATTCTTTGGTTTTATAAATGATCAAATCCCTAGGTAAGAAATCAAGAGATTCATTCTTGACAATAGGTTCCTTAATGATATCAACAAAATTGGGGTGAATACTAATTGATTTGAGATCTTCATTGTCTTTACTAGAAGATTCACCCTTATTTTTAGGAACATAAGTAAACTTGGCAATCTTGGTAGGAGGAAGATTTTGAGTAGTTTTAGCGAAGGAAAAATCGGAACCCAAGTTGGTAACAATATCTTCTAACTTGCCAATTCTAGTAGAATCTTGATCTATCTTTTCATTAACTAGTGGTTCCTTTTCCCTAAGTTTCTTTAAGGTAACTCCTACTTTAGACCCATATTGAGTGATCTGGTTATGAATCTTATTATCCAAATTTTCAATCAACTCTGCGGTAGCAATTTTATTTTCAATAATGTCCAATCTTTGCATTAAATATTCCAAAGTTAAAACAGTTCCATTAACCAAAAGAGGTGGTGGGCCTAGCAAATCTATCATGGTATTATAAGAATCGAAAGCATTGCTCCCCAAGAAATTTCCCCTAGTAATGGTATCTAGAACATATCTATTCCAAGGTGTAACACCTACATAAAAATTGTGAAGAAGAACAGCAGTAGATTGCTTTCTAGTAGATCTATTTTGAGCGATGCAAATTCTATACCAAGCATCTTTAAAAGTTTCTCCTTCCCTTTGTTTGAAATTGAGAACTTCACCATCAGGAGTGCTCATGATAATGGAGGACAAGCCATGAGAGCTAATCGGGCGTTTAAACACACGAACACACAAAAAGCAAGTAAAGAAGACGAACGAAAGAAGGGCGAAGAAAAGGCAAATCTTTTCAAAAATCATTTTAGAAGTTGCGGAGAGGAAAATGAGAGGAAAATGGTGAATAATGTAATGCGAGGGATGATAGTTTATGATGGGTACTTGGTATGTCTCGGCTTGGCATAGATCTCCTCGGCAACGGCGCTAGAAATCCTTCCTGCTACCTCTTAAGCTTGCATTGGTTTTTCCCTTGAAGAGGAAAGGGTGATGCAGCAAAGTAGAGTAAGTATTTCCCTCAGTTTTGAGAACCAAAGTATCAAATCCAGTAGGAGACAACCCGACAAGCCTCCAAATACATGTACAAACAAACACCAACTTGCACAAGGGGTTGTCAATCCCTTCACGGTTATTTGCAATGTGCGATCTGATAGAGATGGATAAACTGTAAAGCAATATTTTTGGTTTATGGAACGGAAAGTAAAAGATTGTTGATATGTCTCGAACGTATCTATAATTTTTTATTGTTCCATGCTGTTATATTATCAATCTTGGATGTTTTATAGTCATTTTATATCATTTTTTGGTACTAACCTATTGACATAGTGCCAAGTGCCAGTTGATGTTTTCTGCATGTTTTTTACATCGCAGGAAATCAATACCAAACGGAGTCCAAATGCAGCAAAACTTTTTGGAGATTTTTTTTGGACCAGATGACAACCAACGGGCCGAAGAAGCACATGGGGTGCTCCGAGGGGAGCACAACCCACCAGGGCCCGCCCTGGTGGGTTGTGCCCACCTCGGGTGCCCCCTGAACCGCCTCTTTGCTCTATGAATACCCCAATATTCTAGAAACCCTAGGGGAGTCGACGAAAATCAATTCCAGCTGCCGCAGAGTCCAGAACCACCAGATCCAATCTAGACACTATCACGGAGGGGTTCACCACTTCCATTGGTGCCTCTCCGATGATGTGTGAGTAGGTTTTTGTAGACCTTCGGGTCTGTAGTTAGTAGCTAGATGGCTTCCACTCTCTCGTTTGATTCTCAATACAATGGTCTCTTGGAGATCCATATGATGTAACTCTTTTTGCGGTGTGTTTGTTGGGATCGGATGAGCTTTGAGTTTATGATCAGATCTATCTTTTTATCCATGGAAGTTATTTGAATCTTCTTTTATCTCTTATATGCATGATTGCTTATAGCCTCGTATTTCTTCTCCGAGATTTGGGTTTTGTTTGGCCAACTTGATCTATTTATCTTGCAATGGGAAGAGGTGCTTTGTAGTGGGTTCGATCTTACGGTGCTTGATCCCAGGGACAGAAGGGGAACCGACACGTATGTATCGTTGCTACTAAGGATAAAACGATGGGGGTCTATCTCTACATAGATAGATCTTGTCTACATCATGTCATCGTTCTTATTGCATTACTCCATTTCCCCATGAACTTAATACTCTAGATGCAAGCTGGATGATGGTCGATGTGTGGGGTAATAGTAGTAGATGCAGGCAAGAGTCGGTCTACTAATCTTGGACGTGATGCCTATATAATGATCATTGCCTGGATATCGTCATGATTATTTTAAGTTCTATCAATTGCCCAACAGTAATTTATTTACCCACTGTTTGCTATTTTTTCTCGAGAGAAGCCACTAGTGAAACCTACGGCCCCGGGGTCTCTTCTTTAATATATTTGCCTTCGTGATCTATTTTATTTTCCTTTTATTTTTCAGATCTATTAAACCAAAAATACAAAATACCTTGCTGCAATTTATTCTTATTTATTTTATTTGGCATTCGATCTATGAATCTACTACAATTTATTCACGTCCATTTTGCCAATTTCTGGCACCGTTACCTGAAAGGGATTGACAACCCCTCTAATACATCGAGTTGCGAGTAGTTGTTATTTGTGTGCAGGTGCCGCTTACGTGTTGTTGCTTGATTCTCCTACTGGTTCGATAACCTTGGTCTCATCACTGAGGGAAATACCTACCGTCGTTGTGCTACATCATCCCTTCCTCTTTGGGGAAATACCAACATAGCTTCAAGCCACATAAATTGCAAAGAAAGTAAATAGGAAACTAGAATTATAGATTGGAAACTTATATGATGGAAAATAGAACTGGGGGCCATAGGTTTCACTAGAGGCTTCTCTCAAGATAGAAATTATTACAGTGGGTGAACAAATTACTGCCGAACAATTGATAGAAAAGCACAAAGTTATGACGATATCTAACACTACAAAAAAATACACTTCCGTGATGATACATGTTTGTCACAGTAGGTCACATTTTTTATCATGCATGTACATCCATGACAAATTTATGATAGAATCAAGATAGTCATACCTGTGCTGTCGTAGAAGTGTTCCATGACATTACCAAAATTATCATCACAGAAGTGTCCACTTCCATGATGATAAATCACGCGTCATGGAAGTGCTTTCGTCAAGGGTGACCGACACGTGTCATCCACCATAATGGAATGCCGTTAAGCTATCGGGTCCGGTTTTGGATCCGATAACCCACTAACAACCCGGACCAATGAGGATTTTCCATGTGTAAAATTCTATTGGCCGGAGGAAACACATGTTGTCTAACCGTTGGGACAGATGTCATCCATTCATTGGATAGGAGGCGCCTATCATAGGTCGACACGTGGCACGACCCAACAGTGGCCCATTCCGGTGAAAAAGTCTGGTTAGTAAAAATTAGCAGGCCGGCCCATATAAGGCCTACTTGTGTCAGGTCCATTTAAGCCCACGGCCCATACGAGATGTGCCAATTCGGCCCGTCAACGGCCCGTTAAAGATTTGACACCATTGCAACCCATCGTCAGTTCAAGCCCGTTAACAACCCGCTATATATTTGGGCTCGATATCGGCCCGATGTGATTTCGTCCTGTTAACGGCCCATTCAAGGGATGGGCCGATTTTCAGGATGTACATATTTCGGCCTTTTAGCGACCCATTTAAGTGTTGGGCCAATTTCCGGCCCGGTGTGTCTTTCAGCCTGTTGACGGCCCATAAATGAGTTGGGCCATTTGTAGTCAGACCTTAGTTTTGGCCTTTTAGCGACCCATTTAAGTGTTGGGCCAATTCCCGGCCAGGTGTGTCTTTCAGCCTGTTGACGACCCATAAATGATTTGGGCAATTTGTAGTCGGACCTGAGTTTTGGGCTTTTAACGGCCCATGCTCTTCATGGTCCAATACCAGCCCAGTTTCTCTTTCGGCCTGCTAAAGGCCCACAACACAGTTGGGCCATTTACAGTATGACCTGACTTTCGGCCTCTTAGCGGCCCATGCTCTTCATGCTCCAGTACGAGCCCGCTGTCTCTTTCGGCCTGCTAAAGGCCCATAGTATAGTTGGGCCATATGTAGCCCGACCTTAGTAATGGCCTATTAACGGCCTGTGAAATCAAATGGGTCCACTTGTTGCCCGCTTCGATGTCGGTCTGTTAACAAACCGGGAGGTAAGAGGGCCGACCATTAACTTTTGGCTTAGTAACGGCCCATTAACTTAATGGGCCCACTAAAGTTCGTACATGTCTTTAGGCCCAATTAGATAATTTGAGCCCATTACGATGAGCAATTATGCACAGGACCAAAACCGATCAAGAAAAGGTACGACATACAGGGAAAAACATTGCACATCCAGCATATATTACAGGAAATTACATCCACTGGGCAATCAAAGATTGATGCCAATGCAAATAAATGAACAGAACCTAACGATCTACAACGTCACAATCTGCAACCTCAGCGCGGATGACGCCAATAAGCATGTACGCAAGTTCTTGCTGCTTTGCTACACTGTCTCTGAAAACATTGATCAGTTGTTGTTGCGCACGAATGTGCAGGTCTGATTCCTCCACCATTTCCATCATTGCTATAGCCATTAATTGGTTCACTAAGATACATTTTTCCGTTGCATTCGAGACGGAGGAAACTAAATAGATTCAGATGGCGATTTTGGCAGGCTTATATTATTGATAGTGGAGTGTCTCGACCACTGCATCATAACATAAGTTAGGAGGGGAACCGAGAATAGATTAATCATGAGTTATTTCCATATTACCTGGCCTAGATTTATTGGAAAGAAACAATGGGGTTGCCTTGCTGTTTTCAGAGATTGTCTTCTTATCTTTAGCAGCCTGCACCAAATTAACACACTAGCATTGCTATCATTCGCCAGGTCAGATAATAGGAAAGCGACATTGACACAACGAATGTTTGGGTAACCAGACCACACCAGCCTACACCAAACTAACACAATATGGCACATCTATCATCAGCCAGGTAAGGTAATACGAAAGAAATATTGACACAATGAATGAATGGGCAACCAAAGCAGCACTACAATTCAGTAATGTGCATGATATGAGATAGTACACTCATGCAGCTCAGTATGCAAAACTACCAGGCAGTTTTCCTTACAAAAATCAACATTGTCACCTTTAACATTTGGCACAACTGAATTTAGATCAGATAAAGGTTGGATTCACACCGATTAACAAAATACATGCTGATGTAAAAATATAGTGATATACAGTAGGTACTTACATCAGCATTGGAGCACAGAGAATTCCCGCAAGATACGTTCCTCGAATACGATCCCAATGGAGGGAATCTTCTATCGTTTAACCATATTTTCTAAAAGACAGATGGGTAAGAAACATGTAGAAAATATGATCAGAATGCTATAAAATTTCATGATGCGAGGATACGCACATGCTTCTTAGAATGGAGTTGACATATTTTTGCTAGACTGGAGCGGAGTAGTTCTTTGGCCACTGGAGTCTGCTTATTATCAGTGGGAGTTCAGTTTCTCTATGCTGGAGCAGTATCTATGAAAACTAGAGTTGGTTTATTATCTCCTGGCATTTGGATCTTTTGCAAAGACCCGGTTTGTAACCCTTCAGATTCTAACATAGCCGTCTTCCCCTTGCATGCCTTATATAGAAGAATGGTGCTTCAATTATAAAACATGCTACAACAGAGATGGAATAGGTACTAAAGAATAGAAAGGCATGACATATTGACATGTATTCCCTCCATCCGGAAATAAATGTATGGGTCTAGGCGTATTTCAGCTCTAGATACATCTAGTTTGATCCATTTTTGTGACATGTAATCCGGACGGAGGGAGTATGATGTAAGAGCTAGGGATACGACAGGACAACAGTGTAAAAAACACTACTTGAATGTAAAACTATATACTAGCGAAATACATTACAAAAAAACACTAAGGCAACATATGCGTGTATGATTGGGAAACTAAGATGGCATTGCAAGAGACCACTAGAACAACACTTCAATGTAAAAAAAGAACATGGTATGGTAGACAGATGAAGTACATACTGATGAATAACAATGCATAAGATATTGAGAAGCATGATGTCCAAACTATGCAGATGGCATTGCGATAGAGTAGAATGACAGTACTTGAATTTGAAAACATGTTATCATTAATGGAATAGGTACTAAAAAACAGGAAAGCATGCCATATTTACATGCATGATCAGCAGGCGAAGCACAAGGCATTGCAACAGAGTAGATGCTCTCCAAGACATTATAAGCATGTTGTACCCATATCAAGGGCCAAGTTAGAGCAAGGACCTTATGGGGTGAATAGGATTCATCATCTTTCTGCAAGTCTTGTGAAGAACTGCCTTTACATGTTCCATCATATTGGGTATCATTGACGTCAAGTTTGTTGGCCGTTACATTGCTCCGTGAGGTTCTTGTGGATAAATCAATGTGTGCAATTATATCTGACATGCATGAAAGACAACTAGTAGTTAGATTTATGTAGTGAGTGCCTGTAGGAGACGACATAAATAGTAGGACTCGGGTTAACTAGCAGCAACGGGTCTCAAAAACTAAAGGGAGAACACAGATGAAAGCTACAGAATATGTATCGTTTGTACTCGAGATTAACTAGATGGCACACAAAATTATTAAGGAACAACATAGGTTATACTAGAAGTGGTATAATACTATAATCACCAGCCTGTGGGATAGCATTGGCTAATGGATGATAACTATGGAACAGTGTTACCTAAAGAACAAGTCTCTTAGCTGAACTATGGAACAACGTTAACTCCTGAACAAGATCCGTAAGAGATCAGCATGAATATAGAGTGAAATGTGATAATCTATTCTCAATGCTTAGATGAATAACAAAGCCATAAATGTTGCACACAAGTAAGATGAGGGTACAACCTATCTGACCGCCATCCATAGGAGTGAGCATCATGTGCTGACTTGTCGATGGCCCTACAGTTGTTGTGGCTGTCCATTCGGGCACACGCATTCGATGCAGGGAACTGTTGAGTGGGGACTATAGCTCCCTTGTGGTGCATGCTTCCCTTGTTGGAGCAGCTACGGTGAGTCGGAAGACGGTGTGGCTGAAGATGCAGAAAATGCATAATGTTAAGAACGACACATCTCTCTGATCTGAAGAAATACCCTAAGAGATCAACAACAAGGTGCGAGAGTGGTCACACGTCTGTTGACTGAAGACTAAATTGGGGTCACACGATTTTATATTATTTTGGTATTGTCCGATCTACGCTGGATGGCTTGATGGCCGTCTTGTGCCTGCCAGCTGACACTGTTCGGAACCTTCCCCGAAGAGCCAGCGAACATCGGCAGAGCAACCTTCATCTGCCGTCCGTAGCCCTGACCAGAACCCCGCTTCCCGCCCCACCGCACTGCCATGGTTGCGCCGCCCCCGGGCCAATCCACAAGGACTCGTCATCATCCACATCTGGCGGTGGAAGTACCTTCAACCCACGCAACTCTAAGATAGCCATCTAAGCGCTGCTTCCGCGGCGAACTTGCGCCCCCGCACCCTTACGTTAGAAACCAACCAACCCGCAGCCTAGGAGCTCCGTCGGCTCGAAGGGTGCTGCTTCCCATTGGAAATTGATTGGCCCAGAATAAAAATTCAGAAAACTAACGCCTAAATAAAGTGATTTGAGATGAGGGTGTGACCTATCTGGCGGCCCGGTGAAGTAGGCAGCTCCAGCTGCCTAGTCGGTGAGGTTGGCGCGGTTGCTGTAGCTACCGGCGGCAAGGAAGTAGAGATGTAGTGATGGTCGACGGCTACGGTGAAGCAGCGCCGGGGCTCTGGACAGGTCCAAACTTGGAGCTGCTCCGGCACCGTGAACAATGGCAGGGGTGAGTCAGCTCCGGTACGGTTCACGCGGCCGTCATCGAGACAGCTCCGGCAGCACGGAGTAAGAGGCACATGGCCCAGTGCACGACAGCAAATGCATAACATCTCCGGGATTAGAGAGGAGGGCAGCTGTGAATTTGGTGCAGTGGGGGCGCCATGGAGGAGGGGCTGAGGTTTCGCGGCTCGGGAGAAGGGAGCTTCCGGGGAGAAGGTGATTTGGCGCCCACGAGGTATGGGTGGGGAATTGGGAGGGGGAACCATGTCTTACGGACGCATTTTTCTGAAATGTGTGTGTGGGGGGGGGGTTACACTTCTACCCCTGCCTTTAGGCTTCTCGGCTTGGGTCTTTTTACTAAGGGTCGGGGATAGTAGAGTAACTTTGCTTCTCCCAAATAGTGGGCGCGAATGATTTCGGGCGAGGAGGGCGTGTTTTGAAATATACTGGGCGCGAGCGATTTAGGGCGAGGAGGGCGTGTTTTGAAATATAGTGGGTGCGAGCGATTTCGGGCGAGGAGGGCGTGTTTTGAAATATAGTGGGCGCTAGCGATTTCGGGCGAGGAGAGCGTGTTTTGAAATAATGGGCGCGAGCTATTTTGGGTGAGCAGAGGGTGTTTTGCCGACCATGGTTTATGAATTATTCGGCACATGTCATTTCGGCCGAGGAGAAGGCGCGCTTGGGTGAAGTTACGAACCTACCCTCGATGTACAACGGGCCAATTGATGCGTGTCCCACATAGGCCGGTAATTTTGCGTCTCCCATTTATTTGCTCGTGCGAATTCCATCGAGGAGAGGGTGTTTAACGGTTCGGTCAAATTTGGGGAGAACTAGCATCCACGTCTACCTTAGCAAGTCGATTCGAATCAAATTTTGAAATATTAGCTTGCCACCTCTTTTTAGATGGAGAGATGATGCTCGAGAGTAATGTGTTTTTACATGCTCGTTGCTAGCGATTTACTATATGACAAATAGTTGACCCACTCAAAAACGGGAATCAAACCCAAAATGAAATATCTCGATTCAATGAAATAGCTCATTCACCAGGTCAAAATAGTGAACTAAATCCAAAATTAAACACCTCAATCGAGTAGCATGTTGTACAATATTATAATACTCCATGCACATGTTGAGAGTCAAATTAATGAACTTGTTTGATATACGCATATCTCCGTTCATGTGTGGATTGCAGACAACATGTTCTCCAATTTAAATATTTGAATGCAAGTTTATATCTAAATATGGTTTATATCAGTCTTTGATGCATAAAACGCGACCTCCCCCTCTCCCGGACTCCTGCTCTCTCTCTCTCGCTGACAATCTTCAATTCTGTCGCACGCATCCAACACACAAACCTTGTTGGTCCCTCTCCCGCTCTCTCTGTCTCTCTCCGTCACTCTCTCTCTCTCTCTCTCTCTTTGTGTGTGTGTGTGGGGGGTCTTTCTAGTTCGGATGCATATATACTCCATCTATAGGTCTCTCTCGCACACTATGTATGATTTTCTAGTCCAAGCTAAATATCTTGGGTGCACTCGTTGTATGCACACAAATTCCTTGGATCGTTGCCCGTAACTCTCTCACGCACCACTCTGTCGTCTCGGAGCTCTTCCCTCTCTCTCTCTCTCTCAAACTCTCCATCTACCTAGGTCACACATAAACATGCATATCTCACTCGCACTCGATAGACCCATCTAAAACTTTATCTCTCTCCCTCGTTCTCTCTCCATCTCACATGCACACACACACAATCTCATGCCTAGCCAAGTATGATGGACTCTCACTCAAATGTAGGCACACACAGTCCCCCCTATATGTATATGATTAGCTAATCTTAGTCTCAATCACAAACATGTGCATGGTCTATCTCGATTTCTCTCGAGGCATCTTTCTATCTCGCACGCACCTCCCTCGATCTCCCACCCATATAAGTCCCCTCACGATCTCGAGAGGATCTCTCTATCACAAGCACACCCTCTCTCCCTCCCCATGCGTCCATGTTCTCCATGTGTCCCTCTCGACCTTTGTTCCTTGTTGTCCAGACCTGTATTGGACATGTGCTATAGGGGTGTCTCTCTTCGTTGCAAACAATCACGCACTAGCTATCTTCGTGTATCTCCTCACCTTGCTTTTCTATCTCGGAGATGCATGCGTGATATGTTTGCATAAGAAACAAAAAACACACACTCTCTCTAATTTATCGTTTGTTATCCCTTTATCTTTCACACACATACTCTTTTTATACACTCACTCATTCTCCTTCACACGCACTTGATCTCTCTCGACTTAGGCACTCTCTTCGGTCCATAGCATATAGATTTATTGAAAAGTCAAACATCACAAAGTTTGACCATGTACGTGGAGAAAAACATTTACATCTAGAACGTCAAACATATACCATTATTTTCATCATGAGATGTAGTTTCATATGATGTATCTTTGGTATTGTAGATATAAACAACATTTGCGTAAACCTGATCAATCTTTCCAAAGTTTGACTTCTATAAAAATTTACATGCACTGCATTATCGAGCGGATGGAATATCTCTTTCCCCCTCTCAGCTATCTGATGCACCACCCAGCCTTATTGGGGCTCCTCTATCTCTCTCAAACTTTATATCTCCCTGGTTCACACATACACATGTCTTGCTCGCGCTACATATAGACCCATCCAACACTCTCCGCCCTTGTTCTCTCTCTATGTGACAAGCACCCCCCTAAGTACCATAATCCCTCACTCCATCATAGGCGCACACACTCCCCCCCCTAAGTATGGTTATCTCTCACTAGCCATCAGGAACACATGTATTGTCTCCTTCCATCCATACGTCTATCTCGTTATCTCTCGGGTATCTTCTATCGCGCACACACCTTGTCACTTGATCACCCACCCATGTAGTCCCATCATGATCTCCAAGGGATCTCTCTATCACAAACATACACTCTCTCCTCCCCATGTCTTCATTTTCTCCATACGTCTCTCTCTACCTCTCTCCCTTGCTTGTCAGACCCCAGTTGGCCACATGCTAGGGGTCTTCTCTCTCGGTTGCAAACAACCACACACTATCTCCTCACCTTGCTTCTGTAGTCGAAGATGCATGTGTGATATGTTTGCATAAGACACACATGTCTTTTCTCTATTTTTATCGTCTATTGTCCATGTCTCTTTCACACACGCACACACACTTTTTTCAAACACTCTTTCTATTTCACACACACACACACACACACACACACACACACTCTCTAGTTAGGGACTCTCTCACGTTCATAAGCATATGGATGTTTTGAAAAGTCAAACCTCAGAAAAGTTTGACCAGGTATATGTGGAGAAAAACATTTACATTTGGAACGATCATTAGATTCATCACAACATGTACTTACTTCATACTATCATTTATCTTTGGTATTGTAGATATAAGTAATTTCTTTATAAACTTGGTCAAAGTTTCAAAAGTTTGACTTTAAAAAAATGTCGGCACTACATTATCGAACGGAGGGAGTAGCTCTTTCTCTCTCTCTCTCTCTGTTACTCCCTCCGTTCCAAAATAGATGACTCAACTTTAGTTTTGAGTCATCTATTTTGGAATGGAGGGAGTATCTCTCACGGGCCTCCCCTCTCACTCGAGCTCTCTATATCGACGGATTATACGCTCACCGTGTCAACGTATAGCTCTGTATATTATGTAGTTGACCAGTCAACTAGTCCACATGTTGCCTTGTCAGCTCGTGTTCTCTATCTTCGTGTGCTGGCCCATGTGGCAGTGGGTGAAAATAAGTAAACTAGAGGCCCATCTAACACGCGGTGAAGTAAACAAAGTTGAAACCACTCGGCGGGGTAGCACCCCGCATGCTAGTAAATTGAGGGCGCATTGAGGACACACTTCTTCCGCTGAAGGACGCACTCGCGCACACCTAGAAGGCCAGCACACAACAAAGACCAGCACACGTGTACACCGGCATCGCCACCGGTTGAGATGGACGGTGAGGCAGCCAACAAGCGAAGGCAGCTCGAGCCAAAACTGCACCCGGCGAGCCTGGACTTCATCAGCAGCCTCCCCGAGGACATGCTGCTCATCATCATCGGCCTCCTCCCCACCAAATCTGCCGTGCAGACCGCCCTGCTCTCCCGGCGGTGGCGCCCCCTCTGGCGCCGCGTCCCCCTCAACCTCACTGTCGATAGCTCCCTCTGCGATGGGGATTGCAAACGCATGGCCGCATGTTCATTACCAACTGCAAGGTCCAAGCCAAGTTCGACGAGTGGTTCTTATCCCCCGCCCTAGATCAGCTCGAGGAGCTCAGCTTTGAAGCTGGACGATGTCGCTCTCTCCCGCCGTCCACGCTCCACCTCATGCCAACGCTGCACCGCGCCAGCTTTAGCTCCTACTATCTTCCCCAGATTAATGCCGTGCCCGCCCTTCTTCTCCCTAAACTCAAGCAGCTCGACCTCTTCGACGTTGGCATCTTGAAGTAGGCTATGGAGCACCTCCACAGCTATACTGCGCTCGAGTACCTTCGTCTTGAGCAGATCCACGGGTTCATTAGCCTCCACATCGCCTCAACGAATCTTTGATGGATTTTTGTGTCTTACTGGCCCCGCAACAAGACATCAGTTGGGAAGAGATCACTCAAGTTGTTCCACGTTATGGTCACTGAGAATGCGCCTTTCCTTGAGATATTGCTTGTATCCGATCTAGAAGATCCAAAAAAAATCTGGGTCATTGACATGCCGAAATTGACAGCGTTGGTGTACTCATGTGCCAAATTCTCCGAACTCTTTATTGGATCCATAATCATTCAGGTACAACACTCATCTTCTTCTCCGTCTTCTTGAAATTCACATTTTTAAATTTCTTCTTGATGTATTTACGACCATATTCTAGAAAATGATTCCCACAAGCTTGACCCAGTCTATGCGCACAGTGAAGATCTTGGCAATAAAATCTATCGGCCCCAATCTGGATCAAGTTTTTGGATTCCTTACATGGTTTCCGAGCACGGAGAAGCTACTCATCAAGGTGAAACTTCTTTCCTATTACGATGACAAGTGCAGTGTTTAAAATTGCATCTACGCACTGCACCGAAAGAAATGTTTTTAGTATTTTTTTCTCACGTGATCACCTGCATTGTTTTTTTGTTGTACTACTTTAGTAGCTTAGGCTAGTCATAGTGGGAAGTAACTTAGACTAGTAACTCTATGCTGGTTTACTCTTCCTATCAAGTACTACCTCCATCCTGGTTTACTCTTCCTATTTTGTAGTAGAGTATCAAAATTTGACCATAGATTTAACTGACAAAATGTTAATGCATGTTACTAAAAATTATATCATTGGATACGTATTTGAACATAATTTCAAATGGTATAATTTTTGGTGACATGCATTCGAATTTTCTTAGGTAAATCTATGGTCAAAATTTTACACTAAATACGAGGTAGTACAAAACTGGGCAATAACGGCCCTCCACTATGTAGGCCGAAACACGTGCCACATTCACTTGTGATGCATTTGGCATCGATGTTCCTCCATTGCTCACCTGGTGCCCCAATCTGGATCACTTACTTTTCTCTGGTGCCAAATTAACTCACGCAATGAAAAAACACTTGCATGGGGGAGAGAGAGGACCGAGGCAATAAAAAACACTTGTTTGGGAGAGTGAGAGGCTGGTGTCGTTGGTTTTATTAATTTGTTTATACATGTGGGTCTGTGTGCACAGCGGTGCCAACACTCTTACATCGCGAGAGCGGTGCCAAAATCTTTTGATTTGACATTGATGCGTATTATGTGGCATACTTTTGAGAAATATGGCATCAGCCACATAGTGGAAGGCAACAAATGCCCAAGCTCTTCACGTGCTCCTAGGTCAATGAGAGGATAGTGAAAGAGAGAGAGAGTGAAAAAATATCACTAGCTAGCCAACCCTATCGTATGAGCGAATGATATTGGTACCTCTTGATGACACGACAATCTTATACAGCCAGCTGCTCTAATGTGTTGTCTTCTTTTGCAGATAAAAAAGACCCGAAAGTGAAAAATGTGTTGCACTATAACAATCTCATCCAATGCCTTGATCTCCATCTTACAGAAATTGATTTGATTGACTATCGAGGCAGCACATCTGTGATTAAATTGGCCAGGTTCTTTGTTCTGGAGGCAAGTGTGCTCAAGGTAATGAGGTTTGGTGTTCTCTGGCGGAACAATGAATGGCGTGCTGGTCACCGCAAGCGTCTAAGCCTAAATGACAAAGTCTCCGGAGAAGTTGAATTTGTTTTTGAAACATCAAGTGGCCAGAGACTCGAAAATTTATTTGCCCATTAGTGACTTGTTAGGGCGGTGGATTTTAGTTTGTACAATAATGTTGCATCCACCTAAAGTAAGGAAAGTTCTTACGTAAACTTCCTAGTAATTCCCTCTTCGTAGGTGCAGCATTACTCCTAACATTTGTAATATCAGTTTGAAACTTGTAATATAGTCGTGTCCTATTCCTGCGTTTTCAAAATCCTGCGAATCAAAGAGGTCCTGAGTTGGTGATGATGTTGTGCCTGCCATCTTTCACCAATTGCCGTCGAATCTAGATCTGACGCATACAAACCAAACTTCTCCAGTTTTGCATAAATATGCCCGCACTTCTTCCCTATTTACAAACAACTCCTTGTCTCTCACAATCAGCATTATCTCCTCCCAACCACATCTAGAAGGCCATGGAAAAATCAGGCATGATGGCTGCTGCCGGCGCCATCCACCCCCGATCTTGGTGTTTCGTGCAATGCACACGCATCTACGCATGGGAAATTATGTTGAACACGGCTAAGTTGTAAGTAGTCTAGCTCCACAGCCATGATCATAGTGACTGCAGACAGTGAGGCTGACTATGGTATGCCGAACACGGCACCTATACTCAGGTGTCATCTCCGGCGCAGGGTCTTGTCACTTCACTGTGAGGAGCAGCACGTAATAATGGTTTGTGTCCCCAACACAACCAATACAATGGTAAATTGTATAGGTGCACTAGTTCGGCCAAG
This sequence comes from Triticum urartu, assembly GCF_003073215.2. NCBI lineage: Eukaryota > Viridiplantae > Streptophyta > Magnoliopsida > Poales > Poaceae > Triticum > Triticum urartu. The sequence continues at coordinate 617,844,551 of NC_053023.1, read as the reverse complement.
AGATGGTAGTGCAATATGGATAGTAGATAATGGTTTTTGTAATCTGAAAATATAAAAACAGCAAGGTAACTAATGATAAAAGTGAGCACAAACGGTATTACAATGTGTTGAAACAAGGCCTAGGGTTCAAGTTTTCACTAGTGCAAGTTCTCTCAACAATAATAACATAATTAGATCATATAACCATCCCTCAACATGCAACAAAGAGTCACTCCAAAGTCACTAATAGAGGAGAACAAACGAAGAGATTGTGGTAGGGTATGAAACCACCTCAAAGTTATCCTTTCTGATCGATCTATTCAAGAGTCCGTAGTAAAATAACATGAAGCTATTCTTTTTGTTCGATCTATCATAGAGTTTGTACTAGAATCACACCTTAAGATACAAATCAACCAAAACCCGAATTTCACCTAGATACTCCAATGTCACCTCAAGTATCTGTAGGTACGATTATACGATATGCATCACACAATCTCAGATTCATCTATTCAACCAACACAAAGAACATCAAAGAGTGCCCCAAAGTTTCTACCGGAGAGTCAAGACGAAAACGTGTGCCAACCCCTATGCATAAGTTCACGAGGTCACGGAACTCGCAAGTTGATCACCAAAACATACATCAAGTGGATCACGTGATATCCCATTGTCACCACAGATAAGCACATGCAAGACATACATCAAGTTTTCTCAAATCCTTAAAGACTCAATCCGATAAGATAACTTCAAAGGGAAAACTCAATTCATCACAAGAGAGTAGAGGGGGAGAAACATCATAAGATCCAACTATAATAGCAAAGCTCATGATACATCAAGATTGTACCACCTCAAGAACACGACAGAGAGAGAGAGAGAGATTAAACACATAGCTACTGGTACATACCCTCAGCCCTGAGGGGGAACTACTCCCTCCTCGTCATGGAGAGCATCGGGATGACAAAGATGGCCACCGGAGAGGGATTCCCCCTCCGGCAGGGTGCCGGAACGGGTCTAGATTGGTTTTCGGTGGCTATGGAGGCTTCTGGCGGCGGAACTCCCGATCTATTGTGCTCTCTAAAGTTTTTAGGGTATGTGGATATATATATTGGCGAAATCAGTCGGTCAGGGGAGCCATGAGGGGCCCACGAGGGTGGCGGCGCACCCAGGGGGCAGGCGCACCTCCCTGCCTCGTGGCCACCTCGAAGCTTCCTTGACTTCAACTCCAACTCTCCTGGATCACGTTCATTCCAAAAATCACGCTCCCGAAGGTTTCATTCCGTTTGGACTTTGTTTGATATCCCTTTTCTGCGAAACATTGAAACAAGGAAAAAACAGAAACTGGCACTGGGCTCTGGGTTAATAGGTTAGTCCCAAAAATAATATAAAAGTGCATAATAAAGCCCATAAACATCCAAAACAGATAATATAATAGCATGGAACAATCAAAAATTATAGATACGTTGGAGATGTATCAGCATCCCCAAGCTTAATTCCTGCTCGTCCTCGAGTAGGTAAATGATAAAAACAGAATTTTTGATGTGGAATGCTACCTAACATATTTCTCTAAGTAATTCTCTTTATTGTGGCATGAATGTTCATGTCCATAAGATTCAAGACAAAAGATTAATATTGACATAAGAACAATAATACTTTAAGCATACTAAGAAAGCAGTCATGTCTTCTCAAAATAACATGGCCAAAGAAAGCTATCCCTACAAAATCATATAGTCTGGCTATGCTCTATCTTCACCACACAAAATATTTAAATCATGCACAACCCCAATGACAAGTGAAGCAATTGTTTCATACTTTTGATGTTCTCAAACTTTTTCAATCTTCACGCAATACATGAGCTTGAGCCATGGACATAGCACTATAGGTGGAATAGAATGGTGGTTGTCGAGAAGACAAAAAGGAGAAGATAGTCTCACCTCAACTAGGCGTATCAATGGGCTATGGAGATGCCCATCAATAGATATTAATGTGAGGGAGTAGGGATTGCCATGCAATGGATGCACTAGAGCTATAAGTGTATGAAAGCTCAACAAAAGAAACTAAGTGGGTGTGCATCCAACTCGCTTGCTCATGAAGACCTAGGGCATTTTGAGGAAGCCCATCATTGGAATATACAAGCCAAGTTCTACAATGAAAAATTCTCAATAGTATATGAAAGTGACAACATAGGAGACTCTCTATCATGAAGATCATGGTACTACTTTGAAGCACAAGTGTGGTAAAAGGATAGTAGCATTGCCCCTTCTCTCTTTTTATCTCATTTTTTCTTTTTTTTGGGCCTTTTCTTTTCTTTTTTGGCCTTTCTCTTTTTTCGTCTGGAGTCTCATCCCGAATTGTGGGGGAATCATAGTATCCATCATCCTTTACTCACATGGGACAATGCTCTAATAATGGTGATCATCACACTTTTATTTACTTACAACTCAAGAATTACAACTCAATACTTAGAACAAAATATGACTCTATATGAATGCCTCCGGCGGTGTATCGGGATGTTCAATGACTCATGAGTGACATGTATGAAAGAATTATGAATGGTGGATTTGCCACAAATACGATGTCAACTACATGATCATGCAAAGCAATATGACAATGATGGAGCATGTCATAATAAAATGAACGGTGGAAAGTTGCATGGCAATATATCACAGAATGGCTATGGAAATACCATAATAGGTAGGTATGGTGGCTGTTTTGAGGAAGGTATATGGTGGGTGTAAGGTACCGGCGAAATTTGTGTGGTACTAGAGAGGCTAGCAATGGTGGAAGGATGAGAGTGCGTATAATCCATGGACTCAACATTAGTCATAAAGAACTCACATACTTATTGCAAAAATCTATTAGTTATCGAAACAAAGTATTACCTGCATGCTCCTAGGGGGATAGATTGGTAGGAAAAGACCATCGCTTGTCCCCGACCGCCACTCATAAGGAAGACAATCAATAAATAAATCATGCTCCGACTTCATCACATAACGGTTCACCATACATGCATGCTACGGGAATCACAAACTTTAACACAAGTATCTGTCAAATTCACAACTAGTCAACTAGCATGACTCTAATATCACCATCTTCATATCTCAAAACAATCATCAAGTATCAAACTTCTCATAGTATTCAATGCACTCTATATGAAAGTTTTTATTATACCCATCTTGGATGCCCATCATATTAGGACTAGTTTCATAACAAAAGAAAATTACCATCCTGTTTAGGACTCTCAAAATAATATAAGTGAAGCATGAGATTTCATCTATTTCTTCAAAATAAAACCACCGCCGTGCTCTAAAAAGATATAAGTGATGCACTAGAGCAAATGACAAACTACCCCGAAAGATATAAGTGAGGATCAATGAGTAGTCGAATAATTATGCAACTATGTGAAGACTCTCTAACATTTAATAATTTCAGATCTTGGTATTTTATTCAAACAGCAAGCAAAACAAAGTAAAATGACGTTCTAAGAATGGCAAACATCATGTGAAGAAGCAAAAACCTTAGGATCAACCGAAACTAACCGATAGTTGTTGGAGAAGAAAGGTGGGATGCCAGCCGGGGCATCCCCAAGCTTAGACACTTGAGACTTCTTGAAATATTATATGGGGATGCCTTGGGCATCCCCAAGCTTGAGCTTTCATGTCTCCTTAATTCCTCGCATATCACGGCCTCCCTAAATCTCAAAAGCTTCATCCACACAAAACTCAACAAGGACTCGTGAGATAAGTTAGTATAAACCAATGCAAAAACCTTATCATACTTTACTGTAGAAAATCACTAAAATTATTAATCAAAATTACATACTAAATGCCTCTGCATATTTAATAGTCCTATACTCAAATAGAATCATTAAAGAAGCAAACATATGCAAACAATGCAAACATAACAGCAATCTGCCTAAACAGGACAGTCTGTAAAGAGTGCAGCAAGATCCATACTTCCCTACCTCCAAAATTATGAAATAAAATTCCCACTGTAGTAAATTTATCAGAGCTTATTATGCAAAAGGTTTCAACATTTTATCACATTCTGACTTTTCTAGGGAATTTTTGCAATAGTGGTAAATTTCTGTTTTCAAACAGCAACATGTGGACTTGTAAAATAGGCATAGTAAAGGCTATCAATGTCACTTTTATTGAAATAAAAGATGCAAAAAATTGTTATAAATAACAGAAAGAAAATACTAAAAAAATAAATTGACGCTCCAAGCAAAAAACATATCATGCGGTGAATAAAAATATATCTCCAAGTAAAGTTACCGATGAACGAAGACGAAAGAGGGGATGCCATCCGGGGCACCCCCAAGCTTAGGCTCTTGGTTGTCCTTGAATATTGCCTTGGGGTGCCTTGGGCATCCCCAAGCTTAGGCTCTTGGTTGTCCTTGAATATTGCCTTGGGGTGCCTTGGGCATCCCCAAGCTTAGGCTCTTGCCACTCCTTATTTCATAGTCCATCGAATCTTTACCCAAAACATGAAAACTTCACAACACAAAACTTAACAGAAAACTCGTAAGCTCCGTTAGTATAAGAAAATAAATCACCACTTAGGTAATGTTGTGAACTCATTATAAATTCATATTGGTGTAATATCTACTGTATTACAACTTCTCTATGGTTTATACCCTCCGATACTACTCATAGATTCATCAAAATAAGCAAACAACACATAGAAAACAGAATCTATCAAAAACAGAACAGTCTGTAGTAATATGTAGGTTTCGAATACTTATGTAACTCCAAAAATCCTGAGAAATTAGGAAGTCCTAGGAAATTTTCTTATTAACGAACTGCAAGTGGAATTGGTATTTTATCGCTCTCTGGTAAAAAACGAAAATTATTCTCGTGAGCGCATACATTGTGTTTTTTACAGCAAGATCAAATAACAATCACCCAAGAAGGTCCTAAAGGCTTTACTTAGCACAAATACTAATTAAAACATAAAACCACATCTGAGCAGAGGCTAGATGAATTATTTATTACTAAACAGGAACAAAAAGCAAGAAACAAAAATAAAGTTGGGTTGCCTCCCAACAAGCGCTATCGTTTAACGCCCCTAGCTAGGCAGGATGATTTCAATGATGCTCACATAAAAGATAAGAATTGAAACATAAAGAGAGCATCATGAAGAATATGACTAGCACATTTAAGTCTAACCCACTTCCTATGCATAGGGATTTTGTGAGCAAACAACTTATGGGAGCAATAGTCAACTAGCATAGGAAGGCAAAACAAGCATAACTTCAAAACTTTAAGCACATAGAGAGGAAACTTGATATTATTGCAACTCCTACAAGCATATATTCCTCCCACATAATAATTTTCAGTAGCATCATGAATGAATTCAACAATATAACCATCACATAAAGAACTCTTTTCATGATGCACAAGCATAGAATTTTTATTACTCTCCACATAAGCAAATTTCTTCTCATGAATAGAAGTGGGAGAAAACTCAACACAATAACTATCATGTGAAGCATAATCCAATTGAAAGTTAAAATCATGATGACAAGTTTCATGGTTATCATTATTATTTATAGAATACAAGTCATCACAATAGTCATCATAGATAGCAACTTTGTTCTCATAATCAATTGGAACCTCTTCCGAAATAGTGGATTCATCACAAAATAAAGGCATGACCTCTCCAAATCCACTTTCATCAATATAATCATCATAAATAGGAGGCATGCTTTCATCATAATAAATTTGCTCATCAAAACTTGGGGGGACAAAAAATATCATCTTCATCAAACATAGCTTCCCCAAGCTTGTGGCTTTGCATATCATTAGCATCATGGATATTCAAGGAATTCATACTGACAACATTGCAATCATGCTCATCATTCAAATATTTAGTCCAAACATTCTAATGCATTCTTCTTCTAGCACTTGAGCATAATTATCAGAATCCTTATTATCATGCAAGACATTAAAAAGATGAAGCATATGAGGCATCCTTAATTCCATTTTTTTGTAGCTTCCTTTTATAAACTAAACTAGTGCTAAAACAAGAAACAAAAATATTCGATTGCAAGATCTAAAGATATACCTTCAAGCGCTAACCTCCCCATCAACGGCGCCAGAAAAGAGCATGATGTCTACTACAAAACGTTCTTCTTGTAGACGTTGTTGGGCCTCCAAGTGCAGAGGTTTGTAGGACAGTAGCAAATTTCCCTCAAGTGGATGACCTAAGGTTTATCAATCCGTGGGAGGCGTAGGATGAAGATGGTCTCTCTCAAGCAACCCTGCAACCAAATAACAAAGAGTCTCTTGTGTCCCCAACACACCCAATACAATGGTAAATTGTATACGTACACTAGGTCGGCCAAGAGATGGTGATACAAGTGCAATATGAATAGTAGATAATGGTTTTTGTAATCTGAAAATATAAAAACAGCAAGGTAACTAATGATAAAAGTGAGCACAAACGGTATTGCAATGTGTTGAAACAAGGCCTAGGGTTCATACTTTCACTAGTGCAAGTTCTCTCAACAATAATAACATAATTAGATCATATAACCATCCCTCAACATGCAACAAAGAGTCACGCCAAAGTCACTAATAGCGGAGAACAAACGAAGAGATTATGGTAGGGTACGAAACCACCTCAAAGTTATCCTTTCTGATCGATCTATTCAAGAGTCTGTAGTAAAATAACATGAAGCTATTCTTTCCGTTCGATCTATCATAGAGTTCGTACTAGAATAACACCTTAAGATACAAATCAACCAAAACCCTAATGTCACCTAGATACTCCAATGTCACCTCAAGTATCCGTGGGTATGATTATACGATATGCATCACACAATCTCAGATTCATCTATTCAACCAACACAAAGAACTTCAAAGAGTTCCCCAAAGTTTCTACCAGAGAGTCAAGACGAAAACGTGTGCCAACCCCTATGCATAAGTTCACGAGGTCATGGAACTCGCAAGTTGATCACCAAAACATACATCAAGTGGATCACGTGATATCCCATTTGTCGGGGGACTAATCCACGAACACCTATGGGACTGGCGGACCGAGTCCCTTTCGGTTCGGCAGGGGCGAGGGTCGCACGAAGAGCGGATCGAGGCGAAGCACACGAGCCGTTTACCCAGGTTCGGGCCGCACTGATGCGTAAAACCCTACTCCTGCTTTGTGGTTTGTATTGAGTTCTTGCTCGGGAGCGCGGAGTGCTACAGTACCCCCCAGCAGCTAACGAGACCGAGCGTGAGTGTTCTCTTCCTCCCCCCTCTACGTTGCGCACGGGCCTCCTTTTATATGCTCAAGGGGTCACCGACAGGTGGCAACGTAGACAAGGGTAAAAATGGAAAGGTGCTGCAGTTGGTACAGCTACCTGCTACAGTGTATTATACCTAACCCTGACGGCAGGGGACAAGGGCATTAAATGCCCGTCTGCGTCGCCTAAATAGTGCAAAAGGGACCGTCAGGGACGCCACCGCTCGCCACGTTGGCGATCTTGTCAGCGCCGCTTGCCACTGCGCAGCGCAGGCTGCACAGCCTCCCGCCACGTACGCCTGGAAGGGTCCCAGAGCGACACGTTGGTGGATGTGCTGGAGCGCGGGCAGAGTGGTGGCTTGCCGCGGCAAGCGCCTTGCCGCGGTTGTTGTCTTGTCGCGCCCGGGAGCTTGTCGCTCACCGGGCCTTGCCCGGACGCGTGGCGCGTCGCGGCAAGCTCCTTGAGATGCCTTGGTTGGCCTTCCCGGCAAGCTCCTCTTGCCGGGGTCTTGAGGTGCCTTGGTTTGGATACTTTGTCCTTGAATGGCTCCAAAGGAACCATAGAGGACCTTGGCGGTCACCCGGCAAGCCTTGCCGCGGGATGCTGCGACTGCTCGTGCACAAGTTCGGGATACTAGGGTACCCCTACTCTAGTACACCGACACCATTGTCACCACAGATAAACTCATGCAAGACATACATCAAGTGTTCTCCAATCTTTAAAGACTCAATCCGATAAGATAACTTCAAAGGGAAAACTCAATTCATCACAAGAGAGTAGAGGGGGAGAAACATCATAAGATCCAACTATAATAGCAAAGCTCGTGAAACATCAAGATCGTACCACCTCAAGATCATGAGAGAGAGAGAGAGATCAAACACATAGCTACTGGTACATACCCTCGGCCCCGAGGGGGAACTACTCCCACCTCATCATGGAGAGCACCGAGATGATGAAGAGGGCCACCGGAGAGGGATTCCCCCCTCCAGCAGGGTTCCGGAATGGGTCTAGATTGGTTTTCGGTGGCTACGGAGGCTTCTGGCGGTGGAACTCCCGATCTATTGTGCTCTCTGAAGTTTTTAGGGTATATGGATATATATAGGCGAAAGAAGTCGGTTAGGGTCGCCACAAGGGGCCCACGAGGGTGGGGGCGCGCCCAGGGGGCAGGTGCGCCTCCCTGCCTCGTGGCCACCTCGAAGCTTCCTTGACTTCAGCTCCAAGTCTCCTGGATCACGTTCGTTCCAAAAATCACGCTCCCGAAGGTTTCATTCCGTTTGGACTCTGTTTGATATTCCTTTTCTGCGAAACACTGAAACAAGGGAAAAACAGAAACTGGCACTGGGCTCTGCGTTAATAGGTAGTCCCAAAAATAATATAAAAGTGCATAATAAAGCCCATAAACATCCAAAACAGATAATATAATAGCATGGAACAATCAAAAATTATTGATACGTTGGAGACGTATCACACCATAACCAAGGGCAAGAGTGATCACTCCAATCACAAGATCAGTTGACTAGAAGCTAGACTCATGGAGGCGATGAGCGTGAGCATCAGCCGGCTGTGCCAGATGGTCCACAACGCCGGCCAGCAGCCCGGCATCGAGGAACGTCTCTTGGTCGTGCTTGTGGTCGCTAGGGTGAGAGGCCGCTTGGACGACAACTTTGTCTCCTGGTTTGACAAGGTCCTCGTCGGCTTCCTCGACAAGTTTACCGTCGTCAAGATGCTCGCAGACGACCTTGACATATGCCTCCAGCCCACGCGCCCAGGCTCTGTGATGCCCACCACCCTCAACGGCCTCTATGGTGACAACCTCTTCGACGCACTAGTGGCCCCGTGACTGCCCATCGCCGCGCCGGAGAATGTCCACCTCAAGGTCGCGCTCGTCGCGCAGCTCCTGGCGCAGCAAGACACCATCAACATAATCACCCACGTCTATGCGCAAATTGTCCACAAGGACTACTATGTGCTAGAGGAGGATGATAGGTCGCTGGCCTTCTTGACCCGTAGGGCAACCTTGCATGGCATTATTCAGAAGCACGTTCAGCTTGCTGCCAACGCCATTGCTCCTCACACATCGGTTGGTGACCCGGCGCACTAGGGCATGAGGATGTTGTTGATGGATCCGTATGTATCTTTATCTTTCCGTCAAATCCATGTAGTAGTATATGGTACTACTAGTAATTATCTTACCTTTCGCATCAACTTAATAATTTTGTAAGTACTCCATGCATGAACCGTGCCAGAACCTAACTTCTCATTACTCTAGGGAAAATCATTATTTCTATCTATCGGTCGCGCCAGGGAGCAAAACCAAATTTTACAAGTTACAAGTTCAAAAGGGAAAGCTTGTCGTGTTCGCGTCGCACCCCTCTACCCACACCGTTTTCCTGGCACGCCGCTCAAGGGGGAACGCGTGTTGTGTTGCATTTTCACTTACAAGTGCGACCTAAGTTGAGTAAACCGACTATCGGCAGACCCCCACCCCGCCCAGCACGTGATGGCTGAGAAAACAGGAGGGAGAAGAGATGGTTGTAGAACGGACTCCAAGAAAATTGGTGTCGGATGGGACTCGTGTGGGTGGCATGTGTCGTACTTCTAGACGTGAATGCTAGTTATGGCCCATACCACCCCACCATATCGAGCCTATATCGAGGTGCTGGTTATGTACAACAAATTTCCTGGAGTCCGTGCTCGGCCCTCCTCTATCTCTCTTCTCGGCCAGCCAGCAGACGCACGGAGCCCATCGTCTGTTTGCTCACATGTGGTCCCACATGTCAGTGAAAACACAAGAGGACCCACTAAACCTGCACATCTTTCACCTTGATGTGCTGGTGATGAAAAACAAATCCAATAAAGATCTTCGGTGGCCGCTTTTGGAGTTACTCAAGAGTAGTAAGATTCTATTTACAGTTTAACCCAAGATACACATCACGTGGCTTCAACTACCACTCCATTTTCTTGCATGACACGACCTGGATGCTGGATGTCCCACATGTCGACAAAAGGAGGAAGAACTCGACCAAATATTCTCAACATTTAGACCGGAGGAGTAGGAAACACGGCATGCCCTATGCCTACATCATACTACGTACAAGCCCACCTCACGCAGTCACGCTATCACCATATTTCTCGGCCTCCGTGCGACACCTAACTATTGGTTGGCTCTATGTGATGTGGCAACTTCATACTACTACGGATGCTGGCTATACTACTACGGCACTAACACTCCAAGAAGTGAGTCGAAAACCATTTATAAATTGAGTTTACGACATGCATATGAAAATGTACCATTCATTACATACAACAAGTCATTAACACACAACGACAACGAGGATACATGTTGGATTATAGATTAGTTCCAACAAAACATTCTACTAAATACTAAAGTTTTCATCACACAACAAAATAATAAGCAATCAAATGAACTTCAGCTCAACCACTCCTCGGCGTTGGAAACGCTTGCTTTGAACCAGAAGAGTTTGTCTCGGAATGTCCAGCTACTGTCAATCTCGAGACCAACGCAGGACTGATCATCCAGGCTGAAGCAGCCTATTTCATGACCCATATTGTGATAGCCATGGTAGGGAAGCATAGCAATGTCCGAGGTATAGATAAAATTGTTTCTCATAAATGGTAGTAATGTTGTGTCAACAGCAACTGGATCGCCTTTCACCATGATTGGATAGTTTTGTCCAAGGAAGAGTGAGTTTCCTCCAAGACTATCAATACTGAACCAGGGAGAAGGTGTTGGCGCTAGCACAGTAGTATCCATCCCGAATACCCTGCAACGGATGTTGGAATAGGTCCGGAGAGTGCGACCATGGGAGACAACACATGCTTCCTTAGTCACATCAGCGGTGCCCTGTATACAGACAAGAAGAGGTGATCCATTAAGTTGCCAGGCGCCACTGAGTATATGGGTCCTCATGATCATGATCATCATCATCGTCATCTCCCCCTTGGTTATTAAAATTTTCAAGTATAGGTGGTGGAATGTTCACAGGACCTTGGAAACACAAGAAGGTTAATTAGTAAAGGGAAACTAGCTAACCCACATGCATGTGGATGAAACAATTATAATTACGGTGGAAGACAAACGTACCGAAAGCATAAGGATTCCATGAAAAAATTGTGCCACGAGTGGTGGCAGCAAACACAAGACCCTCGTATTGAATTGCATCATAGTACTCATCCTTGTATAGAAACTGATTTTTGAGCAATATCCATCTAGTCGAACTATGAAGGAAGGCAACAAGCTTGGCGAAGATAGCAACAACTACATATTCCATTAAATCCCAAGAGCGGTCGGGAACTTGACAAATTGCTATCTTCTTTAGATGACAGTCACCATGACCGTAGTTGAAAGTACAGACATAACCAGTGTGCTCAACCTCTGGGTAGTCTGAGATTTTTTAAAGTGGAACCCGGTGACGAGTGTACACATTCACAAGTTCCCACTCGCAGTTGGACCCAATATCCATTTGTGCCTGCCCAAGACTTACCCTCAAGCGATGGCATCTTAACATCACATGTATCATTATCAAGCGACACCAACTTGCACAAGGCGAGGCCTCCGTCGTCCGCACGCCAGTGAGCAGGGTCACGGTGAAGAAGATATGGGAGATCAAACCGCTCCTGGACCCTTAGGTTCGTTGTAATGATGTTATTAGTTGAGTCGAGAATGGTCTTGAACGAACCTGCCATGCTAGCCGAGGTGATGACGTTGCACCGATCAATGAGTTCCTCCACCACGTCATCATTCAGATCGGGGAAAGAGTAACAGGGTCGTTTCCAGTCTGTTACCTCCATGGAGAAGAAGATCGAACAATGGCAGAAGGAAGGGTGAAGGAAAATGGTGGAGCGAGGAAGAGCGTGCGACAACAGTTCCCAATTGAGAGGGAAGGGCAAAGAGTCGGTGGACGGTTGCCACGGTACACGAAGTGGCGCCCCGGCCTACATAGACATCTGTTTGGAAATTGTACAAAAGGACTAGCCGTCGTTTCACTGACATGTGTGAATGGGACCACATGTCAATGAAGAGGCTAGTGGGGACCGGACGGTTGCCACAGAGGTCACACACTGACAATAAGGTCGTCCTGTCAAACGTAGCGCTTGCGCGGGATGGCTTCCGTCCCCCACACGAGCGAAGCCACTTGGCACCCCCACACGGTTAGTCCGCCACGCCGCTAGGCCAACTCCAGCATGTGTCGCTCGGACGCGCGCTCGCTCAGCCCCCTTTCCCTCGATGCCCGAGAGCTACCCAACCACGGCTACATGTTTTGCGCACCCGATGGCTGGATTTGGAGCGGATCCGGTTGGGCTTGAGCTCGCCCGGTTGTGGGAGGCCGGGCCGCGCCATGGACTGGCCGGGCACCGGGCCGGGAGGCCCCGGCAAGGTTGCAAGGCCGTATGCAGGTACTGACTCCTCCTCGAGCCGCTCGGATCTACACTGTCAGCGGTCCGCCGGCAGATACATGAATGGCGGTTGGCCGGGCTCGGTGCTGGCCCGAAAGCTCATTGGCGCACCATTGCCATTCATTACGTGCGACGACTGCCCAAATAAGGTCTTGCGTCGCATGTCTACAACGCCGGAACATCCCGGATGGGTGTTCAAGTGCTCAACCGATGGGGTATGTGCTACTTTAGCTTCGGTTGTGCTCTCGGATTAGACTTGTTGTGCTAACTTAAAATTTTATTGTGTAGAATGTATGCAAGTTTTGGTATTGGGAAGAAGAGTACATCGATATATTGATTGAGCTTAATTTAGTAGATGTTGTAGCACTTTTAGCTAGCATAGAGGCTAGAGATGAGACTAGTGCACTTGTTGATAGAATAGAGGCTAGACATGAGACTAGATGCAACAAAGCAACGTCTACTTCTTTACACTCGAAGAAGAAAGAAGCACGCAAGATCGAGCCACCGCGGATCAACAATGAATGCATCGAGAAGGCACTAATCCAACTTACAGGAGCAGTTATGGAAGTTGGATATCTTCTAAAATGTATTCTTGTGGTTCTTGTTTTCTTTGGTCTTGCTTTTCTAGTCAAATTTTGGTGATGTATTTCCATGTACCAAAAATGAATGATGAAAAAAACATATGTGTTTGCAAAGAAAAATGTACGCGGCTGGGATGCATCCGCGCGTTGGGCGCACGACCACCGCATCCGAGAAATGACACGGACACGACCCCATTGCCCTACCCAAACAGACAGAATCCGGGCAAAACAGAGGTCTGTTTGGGGTCATGCATTGGAGTTGGCCTTACAAGTGGGACCGCAGTTGAGGAAATCGACTATCGGCAAACCTCCACCTCGGCTGTCGCGCGATGGCTGAGTTAGAGAAACGACGAGGTTGAAGAGATATCTGTAGCACAGACTCCAAGAAATATGGTGTCAGATGGAAGTCATGTTGGTGGCGTGTGCTGTACTCCTGGACGTGAATGCTTGTTCTGGCCCATGCCACCCTACTAGTACTCTAAGTAGTAGTATATAACAGTAGTAGTATCAAGGATTTGAGGTGCTGGTTACATATAGTGAACAAATTAACATATGGCCCACCTCACACCGTGGCCAAATTTCCTGGAGTCTGTGCTAGGTTAAAAAGTGTTCTTTGTGAGGGTGGGTGGCTGGTCTCAAGTTTAAAACTTGTTGTATTACGTACATAGACGTAGAGATAGTGCAGCATGTGAAGCTAGTACAAATAGTGTACTATTGTTGATTGGCCTCATCCAATAACCTATTGCAATGCACGTACAATTATGTATTCAGAAAATATATTTTTTCCTCGTCGCAGCACCCACACAGAGAAGCGACTCGAAAGCCAATCATAAATTTAGTAAGTTTATCACAGGCATATCATTTTATTACATACAACAGGTCATCAACCCACAATGATAACAAGGATACATTATAAATACTAAAGTTTTCATCAGACAACAAATAACAAGCAATGAAATGAAGTTCAACTCAACCAATCCTCGGCGTTGGAAGCACTTGCTTTGAACCACAAGTGATTCTCTGGGAAGGTCCAGCTACTGTCAATCTCAAGACCAATGCAGGACTGATCATCCAGGCTAAAGCGGCCTACTATATCACGACCAGGGTAGGGAACCACCGCAATGTCTGAGGTATAGATACAGTTGCTTCTCATAAATGGTAGTAATGTTGTGTCAACAGCAGTTGGATCACCTTTCACCATCATTGGATAGTTTTGTCCAAGGAAGAGCGAGTTTTCTCCAAGACTATCAATACTGTACTAGGGAGAAGGTGTTGGTGCTAGCACACTAGTATCCATCCCGAATACCATGCAACGGGTGTTGGAATAGGTCCGAAGAGTGCGACCATGGGAGACAACACCTGCTTCCTTTGTAGTCACATCAGCAGAGGGATGTATACAGACAAGAAGGGGTGACCCATTGGAATAAGTTGCCAGGCGCCACTGAGTATATGGGCCCTCCTCGTCCTCATGCTCGTGATCATCACCATCGTCATCTCCCCCTTGGTTATAAAATTTTTCAAGTATAGGTGGTGGAATGTTCACAGGACCTTGGAAACACAAGAAGAAGGTTAATTAGTAAAGGGAAACTTGATAACTCACGTGCATGTGGATGAAACAATTATAATTATGGTGGAAGACAAACATACTGAAACTACGAGGATCCCATGCAAAAACATTGCCATGAGTGGTGGCAGCAAATACAAGATCCTCGTATTCAATTGCATCACAGTACACATCCGTGTATAGAAACTGATTTTTGAGCAATATCAATCCAGTCGAACCACGAAGGACGGCAACAAGATTGTCGAAGATAGGAACAACTCCATAGTTTCTGTAGTGCCAAGAGAGGTTGGGAACTCGACAAATTTCTATCTTCCGTAGAAGATAGTCACCATGATCATATTTGAATGTGCGTAGAATACTGGTGTGTTCAACCTCTGGGCAGACTGAGATTTTTGTAAATGGAACCCGGTGACGAGTGTACACATTTAGAAGTTCCCACTCGCAATTGTACCCAATATAAACAACCCAATCTCCATTTGCGCCTGCCCAAGCCTTGTCCTTAAGCGATGGCATCTTAACATCATACGTATCATTATCAAGATGCATCAACTTGCACAAGGCGAGGCTTCCCTCGTCCCCGCGCCAGACAACAGGGTCATGGCGAAGAAGATAGGGGAGATCAAACCGCTCCTGGACCCTTGGGTTCCTTGTAATGATATTATTAGTTGAGTAGAGAATAGTCTTGAACGAACCTGCCATGCTAGCCGAGGTGATGATGTCGTACCGATCAATGAGTTCCTCCACCACGTCATCTTTCAGATCAGGGCAAGAATAACATGGTCGTTTATGGCATGTTCCCTCCATGGAGAAGACGATCGAACAATGGCAGAAGGAAAGGGTGAACGCAAATGGAGGAGGGAGGAAGAGTGTGCGACAGTAGTTCCAAATCGAGAGGGAAAGGCGAAGAGTCGGTGGAAGGTTGCCAGTTTTCCACGGTTCCCGAAGAGGCACCTCGGCCTACACGTTAGTTCGGAAATTGTACAAAAGGACTCGCCGTCGTCTCACTGCCATGTTTGAATGGGACCACATGTCAACGAAACTTGGTGTGTAATTTGTCGTGCAAAATGCGATCTGGCCGCATTGGCCCAAGGTGCCTCATTCGTTATCGACCTTTATTTTTTTAACATAAAATCTGAGTGGATAGCTCCTGTGGTCATCACACATGAGTGGGTATATAGGTGGGCTAGGTGGGAAGCCGACAACAATCTATGTGCTAAAAGAGTTGATCCAATGCTTGGTTTTGTTTGGATTTTCCAACTATGACCATTGGATAGAGTGAATCAATGGCTTACGTTCAAAGTTATTCTCATACTATAGAATGGTATAGGAACGTGGAGAGATTTGGTTGATTTTATATCATTGAATAATATAAAATATTATGAGTGCAGATGCTCCACCATGAGGTTTGTTGCTCCTTCTCGGTCATCGGGAATCTATGTTCTTACACTCTTTCGTTTAAGACAGGAGCTTTGTTCATCCTTTTGCCGACACGCGGGACATCTATATGCCTCCATTTTAAAAATCATACTATATGCCTGCATGACACGTGGGACATCTAGCATCAAGGTGGTGTGTCATGCAAGAAAATGGATATATGCAGTGCTTAAGTGAGTCGTGCACTTTGATGACACCTAGTACTGCGCAATATTTTTTCTCCTTGATGGCACGTGAATAGCGCACATACTCAATGACAGAGCACGGGATGGTATCCATGGACATGCTCAGCCCTTTTTGAAGAGAGTACTAATAAATGTACATAACTTTGATGTGTCTCGTCAACTCGCGGAACGACGAGAAGCTTGCTTACTACGCCTTCTCCCTCGCCAACACGTGCGCGGTGGCTCGCAGCACGAGGAGAAACTTTTGCTTACAGGCGGTGGATGTGCAACAGTCATTTGGTGTTAGATTTCCATAAGTACTACTGTAGTACCATCATTATTGTTCGACTTCTGGAAGAGGAGAAGAGCCAAGCGCAAGATCACCTACTAACCTAGTACAATACTACTATAGCCAAAGTTGGTCCACCTTTTTAGAGCATGATTAATTAATATAGGCGGCTCTTGCAGCGGCACATCATTTAGAGCAAGTACTCTCTTCATAGGAACAAAGGAAGTGAACCGAAAGTTGGAGTGGATGCTAGATTGCCAATTAAAACAGGATTACATAGGAAAAAAAATCCTATAGCATTCTATCCTATGAATCAAACAACCAATGTAGGAAAATTATGAGGGGGGGGTCTCTCCAACAGTGTTCCTCGGCTTGCACCTAGCATCACAGTGGTCGAACTTGGAGTCATTCATCTGGTACACGTCGCATCTCAGATCTGGACACAAGGTGATGTGACCTCTCACTTCGTCCGCCATTTGAAGCAGCATGCCGGTGGAGGGCTAGCATACTCCAATATTAGGTTGGCTCTATGTGATGTGGCAACTTCATATACTAGCCGGATGCTGGCTATACTACTACGGTACTCACACTCCAAGAAGTGACTCTAAAACCATTCATGAATTGAGTCTATGACATGCATTTGCAAATGTACCATTCATTACATACAACAAGTCATCAACACACAACGACAACGAGGATACATGTTGGATTATAGATTATCTCCAACAAAACATTCTAGTAAATACTGAAGTTTTCATCACACAACAAATAACAAGCAATGAAATGAACTTCAACTCAACCAATCCTCGGCGTTGGAAATGCTTTCTTTGAACCATAGGTGCTCTAGGAAGGGCCGGCTATTGACAATATCGAGAGCAAAGCAGGACTGATCATCCAGGCTGAAGCGGCATATATCAGGACCAGGGTAGGGAATCACCGCAATATCCAAGGTATAGATACAATTGCTTCTCATAAATGGTAGTAACATTGTGTCAACAGCAGCTGGATCGCCTTTCACCATCATTGGATAGTTTGGTTCAAGGAAGAGCGAGTTTTCTCCAAGACTATCAATACTGTACCAGGGAGAAGGTGTTGGCGGTAGCACACTAGTATCCATCTCGAATACCCTACAACGGGTGTTGGAATAGGTCCGGAGAGGGTGACCATGGGAGACAACACCTGCTCCCTCAGTAGTAACAATCTCAGTGCACTATATATAGACAAGAAGAGGTGATCCATCGGAATTAGTTGCCAGGTGCCACTGAGTATGTAAGTTCTGCTCGTCCTCATGCTCGTGATCATCACCATCGTCATCTCCCCCTTGATTATAAAAATTTTCAAGTATAGGTGGTGGAATGTTCACAAGACCTTGGAAACACAAGAAGGTTAATTAGTAAAGGGAAACTTGCTAACCCGCATGCATGTGGATGAAACAATTATAATTACGGTGGAAGACAAATGTACCAAAACTACGAGGATCCCATGCAAAAATAGTGCCACGAGTGGTGGCAGCAAACACAAGATCCTCGTATTCAATTGCATCACAATACTCATCTGTGTACAGAAACTGATTTTTGAGCGATATCCTTGGACGAACCGTGGAATCAGTAACGACCGCAACAAGCTTGTCGAAGATAGCAACAACTTCATAGTTCCTGTAATTACAAGAGCGGTTGGGAACTCGACAAATTGCTATCTTCCATAGATGACAGCCACCATGATCGTATTTGAACGTACGTAGATCATCTGTGTGCTCAATCTCAGGGCACTCACATATTTTTGGAAGTGGAATCCGCTGACGAGTGTACACATTCACAAGTTCCCACTCGCAATTGTACCCAATATAAACAACCCAATCTCCATTTGTGTCAGCCCAAGCCTTACCCTTAAGCGATGGCATCTTGACATCACATGTATCATTATCAAGTAGCATCAACTCACACAAGGCGAGGCCTCCGTGGTCCGTGCCCATGCGAACATGCTTATAGCGAAGAAGATAAGGGAGATCAAACCGCTCCTGCACCCTTGGGTTCCTTGTAATGATGTTATTAGTTGAGTCAAGAATGGTCTTGAACGAACCTACCATGCTAGCCGAGGTGATGACATCGCACCAATCAATGAGTTCCTCCACCACATCATCTTTCAGATTGGGGCAAGAATAACGGGGTCATTTCTGGCTTGTTCCCTCCATGGAGAAGATGATCGAAAATTGGCAGAAGGAAGGGTGAAGGAAAATGGAGGAGGGAGGAAGAGCGTGCGGCAGCAGTTCCAAATCGAGAGGGGAAGGCGAAGAGGTGGTGGACGGTTGCCATGGTACATGAAGAGGCACCCCGGCCTACATAGACGTCTCTTCAGAAATTGTACAAAAGGACTCACCGTCATCTCACTGACATGTTGGAACGGGACCACATGTCAACAAAACATGGTGTGTCATTTCTCGTGCCAAATGCAATCTGGCCGTGTTGGCCCGAAGTGCCGCATTATTTCTCAACTTTATTTGCTTAATGGTGTCACATGTCAGTTTTGAAGCATGACTAATTGGTATTGTATGCAGAGAAAATATAAACTACTCTACCACTACTCCACCTCTAGTACTAGTAGTATAAAAAAGACATATATGCTGGAGCTTCAATGCTTTCTTGCTAAGGGCTGCCCACTTGCTTCTCACACTATCACCCTCTCTCCAGATCTAAAAAAGACGGCCTCTCTCTCCAATCTCACCGGTGGTCACAGATCCACCAAGGAAGAAAAGGACATGCAGCATTGACGCACTCCTCGTGGGCGAGCGAGGTCACGCACTAACGACAAAGGTCGTCGTCTTAGATATAGCGCCTGCACGGGATGGCCTCCGACCCCAAGCTCGCTGCCGTAGTGTGTGCGGAGGACGCTAACCACGAGCGAAGCCACTTCCCGCCGACCCTCAGGTATGCTACCTCTTTTCGAACCATACCCTTGTTCTATTGCCCCATCTGCCACGTCGCTGCATGTGGATCTTTTTCCACTGCACCATCCTCCCAATTTTCTATCCTCTGCTTTGCTAGTCACGCAGATGAAAACCTTAATTTGCACTATTAAAGAAAACCCTACTTCATGCAGACTAATCCATGTCTGGTTTGAATAAGGAAAGGAAGGGAGACTATACTGTCCAAGAGAGTAGGCATCAAACCCGCATCTAGCTTGAAAAGGGGAAAATCAGTAGCTAAGGAACGATTCTCGTGTCTCTTGGTTGAAGAAGGGTAGAAATGCATGACAACACAATAGAGAATGACCAGGTCGATCGGTTTGTTGTTCTCACATAGGAAAAAGGTGGCTAAAGAGAACAAAAATGGGACGTAATCCACATATGCTGCCTGGATATTTTTTGCTCTGGGCAACCATACCTCCGTCACCACTCTATGCGTCCGTGGAGGTACATCGTACTGGTTTGCCCACTGTCTGAATGGGCCTCCATGCTCTTATTGCCACTTTTTTTTGCTGTTAGTATAACGCCAGCAGTCAAGTCAAGCAATGCTACTGCTAAAGTGATGCCACATTTAACTAAAGCCGCACTTAGTCTAATGCCACCGACAAATTTAAGCAATGCCATTTAATGTCACTAGATTATTTCAGGGTTAGCTGTTCATTGTGGATGTATTAAAGATTTTTCAGCTAAGTCATTCTAATGTTGTTGCACAACCAGTATACCAACGATGAATCTTGTTACTACCTTCAGATTTTTGCACTGTTAATGCTTATAGATTACATACCTCACTTTCATGAGATAAGTTAATTTTTCTTGTACAGAGTCAAGAGCAAAGGTCAAGAGTGGGCACCTCCTCCTCCCGTTGTTCTCTTGATTCGTTCAATCAAGTTTTTATGTTTGACCGATTATCAAGATTGGGATAGAAATTTTTAGGTCCCCTCGAGTTTGAAATGATATTTACCTTGAAGGTACATGGTTTGCAATTTTTTTATACTGTCATTAGTTAATAATGCTAGTTACCTTCAGACTTTTGTATTTGGTTTAATGCTCATGCAAAGCTAGTATACCAATGCTGAAACTTGTTACCTTTACATTTTGTATTAATTCTTATAGAAATCTTCCAGTGCTAGAGTTTATTGAAATCTGTTCAGTAAAACCATTGTATTGTACCTTGTAATAAAATAACTACTCTACTGTTGACTAGCCACTGGATTAGTGTATATTTGTAATATTCGAATGGTGTTGCATTAGCGTATGGACATAAATAAAGTGTGGCAAGCTTTCCCAGATATATGCTCAAGAAAACTACTACCTGTTTTTCTAAATACTAGACGTCATATACTTTAAATTGAACTGCAAAAACGTCTTATAAGGAACAAAGGGTGTAGAGTTCACTCAAATTATCTCGGTAAAGCTAGTCACACCTTTGTTAAAATTAATGTTCATTATGTTATTGGAGGAGGTCTGTATGTTTGTCTCTAATGCTTGTCGACTACGTACCCGACATCATGATGTAATGTGAAGTCATTTCTTTTTTAAGATGTCACTGAATTGTCAAGGCGGTGATGGCATTTTATTTTAGTTGAACTGCACAAAATATGCTTAAAAGAAGAGGAAAGGTGAGGAATGGTTCAATTTTTCAGAAAAAAACTATGTATGCCTTCATGACATCAACCGATGTTGCCTTATTTATTCCTTCAAATAGGTGGTTAGAAACAGTCATCCTACCTTTTTCCATTTAGAAATTGGAATGCTTATATTTGTGAGTCTATGCTTCAACTAGTGACACTTTTATAGTAATCACACTTTCAATATCTATGCAAACAGGGATGCTCGACTTTAGTGGAACTGCACAAAAAGTCCAAATGGTTCAACATTAGGAGCATGTTTTCTTCCAAACCTTTATATCCAATTGGTGGCACTATGAGCTATTCATTACGAAGGTACATGGTTTGCTACTATCTTGCTACTCTTTTTGTACTGTCATTAGATAGCAATACTAGTGGTTTGCATGTGAATTTATTGGCAGGATGGACCTACATTGGAGGTGCAGGGCAGGATTCAATGATTGGATCCTCAATTTCGGTTGTATCGATTTCACCTCTTCCATCACTGCGAACATGGATATCCTTGGTCTGATGAAGAATAGGCGCTATATTTCTGCTCTAAACCAGCAAATTAATTCAGTATGAAATTGTCCAGGGCAAAACATGACTGTATCAAATTGTCCAGTGCAAAACATGACAGATGCTAAGCGGAAGAGATATGTTTAAACCAAAAATACAAGGTGGGTATATGTATATTTGTGTAGACAGAGATGTCTGCCTATTGCTATTTGGCAAACAAACAAAGTGACCGCAATTTTGGTTGAACTGCACAAGAGAATAGTATAGTCACTGCATGCAGTGCCATTTGAAAATAGACACAGAAAGATTGGATAGTCACTTCATGGACTGTAGAAAAGTAGTAATGTACTATTTATTGGCCAACACTAGGTTCTTCATTGCTTTGGTCTGATTATACAATGGGCATCATTTTGCCTAAGTTAAAGTTTGTATTCCAAAAATAGTCTCACCGTGTGATGGAGAGAAGACCAAATCATATTGCAGTGGATGTTCCTCCATCATGTGTGGTTCATTCTCATGGTTCCAGCTGTTGGTGAAACCACTTACGTTTGCAAGAGGAATTGTAGAATTCACAAAAAAAATTGTCTTTCAGTCTATACTGAATGTTGGCCAAGAGAAGCATCCATGTTAGTAGGAAGAACAGATGTTTTTTCTAGATCTTTGCTTTCGGAGCTACATATTTTTATATGATCTGTGAATCATAGAGATGCATTAACATGTTGATCTTATGTATGGGAATCGTACTAGTTGGTTTTGAATTTGGGCTACTAATGTGAACATATTACAATGCCAGGCCTATGAGTCTCATGTGAACATTTCGAACCGATCGGCTCTTACTGCTATGCACAACATGATCCTTATTTCTTTGTTCTCAGTGTTTACAAGTTACTAACAGTTCCTTATTTCCGTTCGCTCGGTGTTTACAAGTTACTGATCGATCACTAGCTAGCCTACTAATGCAGTAATGCGCTCCTGGCAGTTTTAGTTGCGACGCAAGATCCAAAGTGGCAGTTTTTTGAATAAAAGTGCCTACCTTTAAAGAAACTGACAAGCTGCTCTGAAGAAAATGCCATGCGAATCTGAAGAAACTGTCAGCAAAAATGTTCGCAAATGGCCTATCTCCCAGCTAACGTTCTCAGCTAATGCGATCATACACGTACACCATCCGACCTACTCGATCCTACACGTACACTATCTGACCTACTCGATCCTACACAGATAAATAGCGGATCACGCATGTACTACTTCCTTTCCGGTTTGTAGGGCTCAATTCAGGAAACGACCTACTCGATCCTACACGAATAAATAGTGGATCACGCACGTACTAGTACCTCCTTTCCGTTTTGTAGGGCTTAATTGAAAAATCTCACCAACCAAGGTACTCCCTCCGTCCGGGTTTATTAGTCTCGTGAGCCAAATCAGCAAGACCAAGGCATGGCAATAATTAACTGCATGCAAAAGTTTAAGCCTAATTAATTCCAGCGATTTAAGTGGCTGCATGTGTGCCCTCGGCTGCGACTCGTTGCATGCTGCTCCGTGTACTGGCTGCGAGCGATTCTGAGTGGCTACATGCAGCCGGCCGTAATTAAGGCAGCTAACTGATGCGAAAAAAGATGCGCTTTAATTGTTGCGGGCCTTTTAAATCTGTGGAATCATTTTTGACAAGGAGGGAGTACCTCATCTGGATGATTTGAGTGCACTCGTTTGACCGTCATGCCGGCATGCGACCCAGCACGGACGGGAGGCACCACTGACGGGATGGGACGGCACAATCATAATTTCAGTTTTTCTAGTTTTCCACGGCAAGCTGGCGTGCTAAGCCATGCCTTCTTATGCATTGAATTCCGACGACTGCGATGACCGTCGCGTTTCCCGTGACACGCTAGTTTGCCTAACTTCCGCCTATAATTACTGTTTCCCGGGCTTCTCCGGTGGCACCAGCACCCAACTCGCCCTATCCTCATAAGCCCCCACCGGCCCGACGTCGCTCGCCACTTATCCTCGCTCTCGCCACGTCTGCCATGCCCCCGCCCGTCCGCGATAGGCGACGCCAGAGGCGGTCACCGCCGGAACTAGTGTTCGGCTTTTCACCGGAAGGCAGATGGAGGGAGGAGGCATTCTATCGGTCTTTAGATGGCAATGCGGAGTATGAGGAGTTGTTGGAGCGTGACCGCCTGGCGGAGGAGCAGCGTATTGCCGATTTGCGCCGCCAGAAGGACATGGAGTAGCAGCGCACCGACGCTCTGAGTCGCGAGCAGAGTGCCCTCAACTGGGCCGACTACGTGGAGGCCGGCGCCCGGCAAATAGCACTGGAGGCTGTCGGGCACGCACGCGTTCACGATGCCGAATTTTACTACAAGATCATCAAGTGGGTTTCCCGCTTAGAAGCCGAAGCTTCGGTGGACCACGCCAGCATGGAAAGGGCCAACGCGCGCGAGCCACGCGTCCTATTGCACCTCTGGCAAGTCCGAGGCGAGGTGGAGGACGCCGGTGCCGGCGTTTAGCGTGTACCGCAGATGGCGGCCAGCTTTGTCTCTTTAGCTAAGAGTAAGTTAGTACTTGTACACTACTAGAGTATTAGTGGGAGTAGAGAGTTAACTTGGCTATGATGGTTGTCAACGTGGAAGTTCAGTACCCTATATCTGGATCAGACCTGTTACTTTGCTCTGAATATTGACCTTTCCGTTTGAACGTATGGAATGGGCTGTTAATTTTTTAAATGGGTTGTATTTGTCCGCCACGGGTTTAGAGGCTGACTTGTAGGCCTACCAGGTTGATTCGTACACAATCAGGAGATGATTGTACGTGGAGAGGATGACATCGGGGACCCACCAAGGTCATGGCAGTATGCAAGCAAGTGCCTCCTTATTTCAAGCCAATAAAAAAATGGATCCTCCTAATGGATTTCTGACATCTGGTTCCCATGCCATTGTCAACGTAGTCAATAAACGAGAGAATTGCACAACGAGCGGCTGACACCAGGGACCCAGCAGCTCGCCCAGTTATTTTTGTTTTGGGTTAATTTGATAAATGCCACTCCAAATCTGGTGATTTTGAGAAATGCCACTACAATTTCCAAACTTTGAAAATGCCATTTCATGCCATTTCCAGTGGCATTTTTCAAAGTCTGGAGTGGCGTATTTCAAAGTTTGCAAATTGCAGTGGCGTTTTTCAAAGTTTGCAAAAATTGAAGTGGCATTTTTCAAAGTTTGCAAAAATTGAAGTGGCATTTTTCAAAGTTTGAAAATTGCAGTGGCATTTTTATGAATCACCATAATTGGAGTGGCATTTATTTAATTTGTTTTTGAGACGGAAGCAGGGTGTCAACTGGGCTGTGCGGGGCACTATGGCCTGTCTAGACAACCTTTTCTTTTATGTTTAGCATAGACCAACCCATTTGTTTTTTTCTTCTTTCTGATAATGGCTAGCCCAGTTTTTTGTGATTTGTCAAGTAAGTCGCTTTGTCAGGCCTGTTGGGCTACAAACTTTCAAGACGAGGAGAGCTTCATTTGGCTGGCCGAGAAAGTGGCCTATCAGTAATGAGAAATGAGTTGTACATTTTTAAAACACATCAAACCAGCAATTAGTTTCATTTTTCTTATTTCGAGATTTTAAATTGCATTGATTTTTATGCGTGGACAATTTGTTGGATTTTATATTGATATACATTTATTTTTAAAATCAGTTTGAATGTGACTCAAAATTTCGGGATTAAAAACGGTTTGGACCGCACCAAAATGTGAAAAATTCCGTATAATATTTTAACCGTGGCCACAATATGGGCTGTAATGCTAACAAAAAGAATATGGGTTCAAAAAAACCTTAAGAATTAGCAAATGGGTTGTAAATTATTAGAAAAAATAATGGCAGATGGGTTGTATGTTGTTTCCCACAGATTTGAGGCTTTCCTGGAAAAAAAGGTTGACACACAAGTAGTGACTATTGGATGTCCATCCAATGGCCGTCGTGCTTCTTCAATCTCTGCTCTTCCTGCTCCAACCGCTCAAACAAGTGCCGGCAGGACTGCCTGCTCCCTCCTCCCGCGGCCGGCTGTGCTGCCCCGCAGGCCTCACCGCCCCACCGTACTCCATCGCTGGCCTAGCCATCCCTCTACTCACCCACACATGTTGTTATTCTTCGGCGACGGCAGCCAAACCAGTCACCCCTCGTACTCCCCACCCTGTGGGCAGCCACTGCCGTGTCTTCCCCAGCTCCATGTGGTTCCCTTCGTAGGCCTCACCGTCGTCCACCGCCCTGGTGCTCTCGACGCGGCGTGGTCAACGTGGTCAAGGAACGACTTCCATCGGAAGAGTACTGTATATGGAGAGGCTGACAGCTGGGTCCATGACCGCAACAAGGAAATGCCTCCTTATTACATGCAAAATAAAGATTCCTCCACCTGACAGCAGGGACCCATCGGACGGGCCACCGTATTTCGTGAAAAAAATGTTTCCCCCCTGACTGCTGGGACCCAGCAGCTGTATCTTCGCACGCAAGGAAGTGCGTCCATATTACGGGCAAAAAAATGATTCACCCCCCTGACTGTTGGGACCCACCAGCTACATCTTCGCACGCAAGGAAGTGCCTGATAGTCGGGACCCACCCGGTCGAAGCGTACATAGCGTTGTTATTCTGGTCGCGAACGTGTACGTACATACTGGTCGATCGGTCTGTCTGCAGGCTGCAGCGATGAACCATGGCCGTGTAAAGAAGGCCACGTGTGGTAGTAGAGGCGCGCACGTAGCATGTACACGTATATACAGCGGCCATGTTGCAAGAAAGTAAATACGGCCGTGTATGTACATATGGGCGGGGTCTCGAACGCCTACTCGCGCATATGTACGGCCAAGGCTCGTGTACATGGCTGTGGCTGGGTCGGGACAGAGAAACTGCGTTGTCGTTGTGTTCATGGGGAGGCAACGGAATGCGTCGTGTTCATCGGGAGGCAACGAAATGCGTGCTGTTCATCGGGAGCCAACCGGCTTGGACGGAACAGGCGATGGAAACGAGGCCTGGCGTACCGCAGATCGGAGGAAACGGCCTTGTGTTCGACCGGCCATGGTGGAAATGGGATCCTGTTCATCGGGAGGGGTCTGGCGTACCGCAAAATGGAGGAAACGGACCTCCTATGATCGAAATGGGGTCCTGTTGATCGAGAGGGGTGTGGCGTACCGCAATACGGAGGAAACGGACTTGTGTTGGAGCGTTACGGTCGAAATGGGGACCCTATTCATCGGGAGGGGTGTGGCGTACCGCAAAACGGGACTCCACGGGATACAGTTAATCTCCACCGTTGACTGCCTCCACGGGCTACTGTTCATCCACCGTCGACCTCCTCCAGCCTCCACCTGCGACTATTCATCCACGAGCTCCTGTTCATCTAGCCTCCACCGCGCTCTCCTCCACCGGCTACTGTTCAACCAGCCCTCTCCACGGGGTCCTGTTCAACCACCCCTCCATGGGCTACTGTTCATCCAGCCCTCCACCGGCTACTGTTCAACCAGCCCTCCATGCGGTCCTGTTCATCCAGCCCTCCACGGGGTCCTGTTCATCCACCGGCTCGATCGATCGGGGTACTATTCATCTAGCGGCAACGGCCTCTACTACCACGGGTTCCTGTTCATCCAACCCCCCACCGGGAACTGTTCATCCAAACCCCCTCAACAACGCTGATTGTTCATCCAGACGCAGCATCGATCGGCTTCAGTTAGCAGCAGTAGAGAAGGAAGCACACTCGGGTCCAGTTAACAGCAAGGGATCGATCGATCGCTCGGGATCAGTAACGCGTAGCCTGCAGTGTAATTGCTCGGGTTCAGTTAGATCCCAACACCTTGCTCGGGTTCAGTTAGAGCCCAACGCCTCGCACACACGCGCGTACGTACAAGAGAAACGCGCATCGCTCGACCCTCGACCACCCACCGTAACCAGGAACTCCCTGATATTTTCCTGGCCCTCGCTTCTACCGCGGTTTTTTCTCTCATGGACGGCCCAAAGAATGTCATGCAGCTGCGTCTCCGGCCCGCCCAGGACGAAAAGCCCATTTTTTTTCATGATTTTTTTCATAGAAGTAGGACCCCACCACATCTATGATGATACTGGGTTTTGTCACAATTATCGTCATAGAAGTGTCATAAGTATGACATAATTTTTTTTGTTTGGCCCAAAATGTCACGGATGTGTCTTTTTTTTGTAGTGTAAGGCAATGACCATGAATATAGGCATCACTGTAGGATCGAAAGTATGTCTAGAGGGGGGTGATTAGACTACTTGACCAAATAAAACTTATCCTTTTCCCAATTTTAGTTCTTGGCAGATTTTAGCAACTTTGGACAAGTCAAGCAATCTTAACACAATTCAAGCAAGCATGCAAAGAGTATATGAGCAGCGGAAAGTAAAGCATGTAACTTGCAAGAATGTAAAGGGAAGGGTTTGGAGGATTCAAACTCAATAGGAGAAACGGATGTTTTTGTCGTGGTTCCGATAGGTGGTGCTATCGTACATCCACATTGATGGAGACTTCAACCCACGAAGGGTAACAGCTGCGCGAGTCCACAGAGGGCTCCACCCACGAAGGGTCCACGAAGAAGCAACCTTGTCTATCCCACCATGGTCGTCACCCACGAAGGACTTGCCTCACTAAGGTAGATCTTCACGAAGTAGGCGATCTCCTTGCCCTTACAAACTCCTTGGTTCAACTCCACAATCTTGTCAGAGGCCCCCAAGTGACACCTAGCCAATCTAGGAGACACCACTCTCCAAGAAGTAACAAATGGTGTGTTGATGATGAACTCCTTGCTCTTGTGCTTCAAATGATAGTCTCCCCAACACTCAACTCTCTCTCACGGGATATGGATTTGGTGGAAAGAAGATTTGAGTGGAAAGCAACTTGGGAAGGCTAGAGATCAAGATTCATATGGTAAGAATGGAATATCTTGGCCTCAACACAAGTGTAGGTGGTTCTCTCTCAGAAAAGGTATGTTGGAAGTGTAGGTTCGTTCTGATGGCTCTCTCCACGAATGAAGAGGAGGTGGAGGGGTATTTATAGCCTCCACACAAAATCTAACCATTACACACAACTTGCCAATCTCGGTGGGACCAAATTGATAAACTCGGTCGGACCGATTCAGCAAATCTAGTGACCGTTAGGATTTTCGGTGGGACCGACATGCAACTCGGTAGGACCGATATGGTTAGGGTTAGGGCATAACGTAATCTCAGTGACACCGACTAGACAAGCTCGGTGAGACCGATTTTGGTAATAAGCTAACCAGAGAGTTGGTCAGGTAAACTCGGTGGGACTGATTCGCTCATTTCGGTGAGACCGAAATGTTACGAAAGGGAAACAAAGAGTTTACATTGCAATCTCGGGGGGACTGATCGCTCATCTCGGTGGGACCGAAATGTTACGAAGGGAAATAGAGAGATTACAATCCCATCTCGGTGAGACCGAGATCCCTATCGGTAAGACCGATTTGCCTAGGGTTTGTGGCAGTGGCTATGACATCTGAACTCGGTGGCGCCGGATAGAAAGAATCGGTGGGGCGAGTTTGACTTTTGGTTTAGGTCATATGTGGATGTGAGAAAGTAGTTGAGGGCTTTGGAGCATATCACTAAGCATTTTGAGCAAGAGCCTCATTAAGCAACACCTCATCCCTCCTTGATAGTATTGGCTTTTCCTATAGACTCAATGTGATCTTGGATCACTAAAATAGAAAATGTAGAGTCTAGAGCTTTGAGATTGAGCCAATCCTTTTGTCCTTAGAATTTTGAGGGGTCCACTTTTCTCATCCATGCCATGCCAATCATTGAGCTTTCCTGAAATATTAATCTTCAAATAGCATTAGCTCAATGAGCTATATGTTGTTAGGAATTACCAAAACCACCTAGGGATAGTTGCACTTTCAATCTCCCCCTTTTTGGTAATTGATGACAACATATAGATCAAAGCTTCAACAAATGATAATAAGAGTGAAAAACATTGTCGCTTTGAAAAGTATGTGAAAAGCAAGAGCTCCCCCTAAATTTGTGCATAGTTTAAGATTTGCTTTGGAATGCAAATGCACAATGAGCTAGGATCATGGGTTACTCTTCCATGTCACATACATCTTGGTGGAGCGCTCAAAATGATAATAATTAAATACATGCACTCATCACCAAGCAAAGTGAATGATCATATGGGGATATAAAAAGGATAATGTCATCCAACAAGCATTAAGGTAGCATATGATCAAACACATGATCATCCAAGTATCACACAAAAGCATAAAGTATCTCAAACAAGCAAATAACAAAGTTCAACCACCAAACAACAAGAGAGAACAAAGAGCAACTCTCTCTCTCTCTCTCGAAGCCTATGATCTATACATTTTCTCCCCCTTTGGCAACAAGTTACCAAAAAGTTCATAAAAATGCATAGTGCTAGATCGACTCTCAGGCTTGGTCTTCAGGTGGTGGTGTAGATAAAACTCCAATGACAAAGGCATCAGTTGATGTAGATGGAGCTGGTGGAGTGGGTACTGGAGCTGGTGCCACTGAAGCTGTAGCTGGTGCAGATGAAGTTGCTCTGGTGTCTGTAACTGGCACTACAACAGATCTCTGTCCTCTGGGCACTCCAGCAAAAGCATCAGTGGTAGACTTGCCCTTCTTCTCCTGCACTTCATCCTGAAGTTGCTCAACAACTGACTGTATCTCAGTGACCTTCACATCTAAATCATAGAACTTCTGCTCCATGATCCTCTCCAAGCTCTCCTGGTTTTGAGTCAGGGTGGCCAATCCCTTCTCAATCCTCAGAGTGGACGCAATCAAGTAACCAAGCTGATCTTGCTTGCTCTTCAGAAGATACTGAGATGCCTCATCAATGGTTGGCATCTTTGTAGCCTTTTCAGTCCTTGCCTTCTCCCTCTTTGCTTGTGCTTGCACAGAAGATGGTTCATTCTCATCCATCACCACAGTGTTTTCCTCAAAGTCTGGGTAGCTGGGCATATGTTCCTTGTCCAAGAGATATGTGTCAGTGCCCATCTTGGAGTTGATTAGCTCCAAGATCTGTGGGGCATACTGATACGTCTCCAACGTATCTATAATTTTTGATTGCTCCATGTTATATTATCTACTGTTTTGGACTATATTGGGCTTTATTTTCCACTTTTATATTATTTTTGGGACTAACCTATTAACCGGAGGCCCAGCCCAGAATTGCTGTTTTTGCCTATTTCAGTGTTTCCAAGAAACAAAATATCAAATGGAGTCCAAACGGAATAAAATCTTCAGGAACGTGATTTTCTCACCGAACATGATCCAGGAGACTTGGACCCTGCTCCAAGGAACAAAAGAGGCGGTCACGAGGGTGGGGGAGCCCCCCCCTAGGGCGCGCCGCCCTACCTCGTGGGCCCCTCGTTGCTCCTCTGGCGTACTTCTTCCTCCTATATATACACATGTACCC